>NC_135826.1:1133987-1341740 GCF_964213995.1 Mustelus asterias | reverse complement strand
AGGCAATGCAGTGAAGTCGCTCTGTGCTCCGCTCCGAGAGGCAAAATCCAGGAGACACTGAGAGAGACTCAGCACATTCCCACTGGAAATAACTCCAGCCCAGCCTGATTGGCCCACAGAGGGACTGGTATCTCAGCAACTGCAAACTTACAGCAGCTCAGAGCCAGAGACTAGCTCCAGCCCCAACTCACACTCACCCACTCTCACATTCACTCACACCAACTTGCTTACTCACACCCACTCACACTCATTCACACCCACTCATTTTCTCAGAAGACTAAGGAAATTTGGCATGTCAGCTACGACTCTCAACAACTTTTACAGGTGCAGCATAGAAAGCATTCTTTCTGGTTGTATCACAGCTTGCTATGGCTCCTGCTCTGCCCAAGACCGCAAGGAACTATAAAGGGTTGTGAACGAAGCCCAGTCCATCACACAAACCAGCCTCCCATCCATTGACTCTGTCTACACTTCCCGCTGCCTCGGCAAAGCAGCCAGCATAATTAAGGACCCCACGCACCCCGGACATTCTCTCTTCCACCTTCTTCCATCGGGAAAAAGATACACAATTCTGTGGTCACATACCAACCGATTCAAGAACAGCTTCTTCCCTGCTACTGCCAGACTTTTGAATGGACTTACCTTACATTAAGTTGATCTTTCTCTACACCCTAGCTATGACTGCAATACTACATTCTGCACTCTCTCCTTTCCTTCTCTATGAACGGTATGCTTTGTCTGTATAGCGCGCAAGAAACAATACTTTTCACTGTATGTTAATACATGTGACAATAATAAATCAAATCAAATCAAATCTCACCCACTCACATTCACCCACTCACACTCACCCTCACTATCTCCCACTCACACTCGCACACCCACGCTCGACCACTCAAACTCAGCTTTAAGAGCTGGTCACATGATTTAATAGTGATGTTACTGGGGTGTTTAACAGGCTCCTGTTTAGTTTTAGTTTCTACTCTGTACAGAGTCCCTAGAATAAACCTGATTGTTGCTATTTTGAATCTAAGTGTGCAAACCATATCTTTATCTTTTGGTTTAAAACCCACAACCTCTAACATAGTCAGGACACGACAAACACAAACTTAGTGACAAGAGTGGGATCTTGTTTCATTGGGAACATTGAGAAAATATCCCTAAGCAGCAGAAAACAAAGTTTAAAGTTTATTTATTAGGCTGCCGTCAGTGGTGGTGAAGGCAAACTCAATAGGGTCTTTTAAGAGACTCCTGGATGAGTACATGGGACTTAATAGGATGGAGGGTTATAGGTAGGCCGGAAAGGTAGGGATATGTTCGGCACAACTTGTGGGGCCGAAGGGCCTGTTTTGTGCTGTAGTTTTTCTATGTTCTATGTTCAAATAAGGCTTACATTAACGCTGCAATGAAGTTACTGTGAAAATCCCCTAATCGCCACAATCTGGTGCCTGTTCCGGTCAATGCACCCTAACTATTGCGAGTCCTCGCACTTTGAATATTAGAAAGCTGGGGAAAATCAACAAGATGATTAAAGGTAGAAGCACCAGGTGTAGGAAGATCAAGTAAGGAAGAAATTGTGTAGAATCCTCTAAGCTGCCGGGTCCATGCACGTGTTGCAGTGTGTAGTGGTTGAGCAGTCGATAAAGCGTGACAACTCTGACAGATCAGAGAAGGGTGAGATTCCAGGCAGAGTCTGGCATATTTGAAAAGAAGGAATGCTCTGTCGTACGGCTGTGTTGGAGTGAAATCAAAGTAAAGGACACAAAATGGTTACCTGGCACAAAATGGACTCTGAGAAAGGACATTAAGAGGCACTGACTTTGGGCACAGACATTACATAAAGAGTTAAAACCTGTAGTGTTTAAATTACTGCAGGAAACAGGTCAGACCTTGAGGCACCTTAAACTTGAGATAAAAGCAGACCCAGAACGACGAGTTTGATAACAAGATCAGCCATTGATAGAGGACATAGCTGCATAAATGTTGCCTGGTATGGTGGGAAAATCGTATGAGGAAAGGCTGAGGGGCTTGAGGTTGTTTTCGTTAAAAAGAAGAAGGTTAAGAGGTGACTTAATAGAGGCTTACAAGATGATCAGAGGATTAGATAGGGTGGATAGTGAGAGCCTTTTTCCTCGGATGGTGATGGCTAACACGAGGGCACATAGCTTTAAATTGAGGGGTGAGAGACATAGGACAGATGTCAGAGGTAGGTTCTTTACTCAGAGAGTAGTAAGGGCGTGGAATGCCCTTCCTGCAGCAGTAGTGGACTCGTCAACATTAAGAGCATTCAAATGGTTATTGGATAAACATATGGATGATATTGGAATAGTGTAGATTAGATGGGCTTTAGATTGGTTCTACTGGTCGGCGCAACATCGAGGGCTGAAGGGCCTGTACTGCGCTGTAATGTTCTATGTTCTAAATGTATCTACTCTATGTACAATGATGTGATAACTGTCAATGTCCGTACTTGTTTATGTATAACGATGTGTTAACTGTCGATGTCCGTACCTGTCTACTCAACTTGTAACGATGTGCTAACGGCTAATGTCCATACTGTCTATTATCTAACAATGTATAAAAGATGCTCAACTACCATTGTGTAGTTGAGAAGGTGACTGCCTGTACTGCGGAGTGCCAGCGCTTCTCCCAAAGCTTTGTCCGAATAAAACTGTTTGTTGAATCTTTAAGTCTGACTCTGAGTGGTGATTTTCCCACAACAAATTGGCGTAGTCGGGCAGGATCTCACTGCTGGTAAGTTTGATTGGTTGGCCTCGATCGGCAAACTGGGGTAAAGATCATTGAATCTGTGGGAGTCAGACTGAGTCAACAATGCAGTTTAAAAGGGGTAAACATTAGGGGAATTTATGGTATAAAAATAAGTATTGATTGTTAATGGTATAGTAATAAGTATTGACTGTTACTTGTACTGATCGACTTGAGGACAAGGAAGTGCCTGTCTCAAACGTGCAGCCTTAGACCGGTTGTTAAGAGGGGAAATCCCTCACGTGAAGGTCAGGACCCTGAAGTGGGCGTAGAGGCACCAAGGGCACTTAGCATTGTGAAGCACAAGTGGCAAAGGTCATTTAACATCAAACTCTGTAGCGGCGAACAGACGCAGAGTTTGCCACCTGTTTGCATGAAAGTTTGTATAGTTGGGTAGTTGTCTGCCATGTTGTAAAGCGGTGCGGAAAAGGAGCTGATCACTCTGACCTAGAGCCGGACTCCGGTGGAGAAAACATGTTGCCAAGGAGGTAATCGTGGCCGTGAGTATAAATAGAAACCCTATCGGTGGAGAAACATGTTGCTAGGAAGTAATCGTGGCCGGACGGTGGATAAAACACATTGCCAAGGAGGTAATCGTGGCCGGGGGTAGTGAAGTCTGCGAGATGGCAGATAAAGAAATTAAGTGGGGACCTGCAGGATCTCTCATTGAAAAGTACATGACAGACAGACACGTGTTAATAAAGAGGATGCAAAGGGATGGCTGGGATGTTTCTCAGACCTTAGAACAGCAGAGAAAGTGGATAGATAGGGAAAAGAGAGACAAGACAAAGAAGGCAGGGGTATTATTAGTACATCAATTAACGGGACTAATTGAACAAGTAGTCGCTTCCACCAAAAAATGGAGCAAGGATAAGGATAAGATTAAAAGATTAGAATCCAGAGTAAGGGAATTGGAGAAAAGGAATCGAGTATTAGAGGAGAATCAATGGGGAGGGGAAACTGTTCCTCTGCCCCCTTATGAGTCCACACGACAGGGACCAACCGCCCCTCCAAAGGAATGGGAAGCGCTAGAACACAACTTAGCACCAGTAACCCGAGGGGGAACGGACCCGCAGCCAACAGCAAATTACAAACCTTTCACCCCGGGTGAAAGACAGCAGATAATGGCTTCCCTGGGTAAACGACAACCTAGAAGCGCAAACACTAAATTTTGGGAAGGAATTATGTGGATAGGCCGACAAGACGTGAGGCCACATTGGATTTGGTAATGGGAAATGAACCGGGCCAAGTGTTAGATTTGGTTGTGGGAGAGCATTTTGGAGATAGTGACCACAATTCGGTGTCTTTTGTTATTGCAATGGAGAGGGATAGGGCCGTACGGCAGGATAAGGTTTACAATTGGGGGAGAGGTAATTATGATGCGATTAGGCAAGAATTAGGAGGCATAAGATGGGAACAGAAACTGTCAGGGAAAGGAACTAATGAAAAGTGGAACTTTTTCAAGGAACAAATACTGGATGTCCTTGATAGGTATGTCCCAAATGGCTGAGTGAGGGAACCATGGTTCACGAAAGAGGTGGAATGTCTTGTGAAAAGGAAGAAACATAGAAACATAGAAACCCTACAGTGCAGAAGGAGGCCATTCGGCCCATCGAGTCTGCACCGACCACAATCCCACCCAGGCCCTACCCCCACATATTTTTACCCGCTAATCCCTCTAACCTACGCATCCCAGGACTCTAAGGGACAATTTTTAACCTGGCCAATCAACCTAACCCGCACATCTTTGGACTGGGAAGAGGGAAGCTTATGTAGGGATGAGGAAACAAGGTTCAGATGGCTCGATTGAGGGTTACAAGTTAGCAAGGAATGAGCTGAAAAAGGGGCTTAGGAGAACTAGGAGGGGACACGAGAAATCCTTGGCGGGTCGGATCAAGGAAAACCCCAAGGCTTTTTACTCTTATGTGAGGAATAAAAGAATGACCAGGGTGAGGTTAAGGCCGGTCAAGGACAGTAGTGGGAACTTGTGTATGGAGTCAGTAGAGATAGGCGAGGTGATGAATGAATACTTTTCTTCAGTGTTCACCAAGGAGAGAGGCCATGTTTTTGAGGAAGAGAAGGTGTTACAGGCTAATAGGCTGGAGGAAATAGATGTTCGGAGGGAGGATGTCCTGGCAGTTTTGAATAAACTGAAGGTCGATAAGTCCCCTGGGCCTGATGAAATGTATCCTAGGATTCTTTGGGAGGCAAGGGATGAGATTGCAGCGCCTTTGGCTTTGATCTTTGGATCCTCACTGTCCACGGGGATGGTGCCAGAGGACTGGAGAATGGCAAATGTTGTTCCTCTGTTTAAGAAAGGGAATAGAAATGACCCTGGTAATTATAGACCGGTTAGTCTTACTTCGGTGGTTGGTAAATTGATGGAAAAGGTCCTTAGAGATGGGATTTACGACCATTTAGAAAGATGCGGATTAATCCGGGATAGTCAGCACGGATTCGTGAAGGGCAAGTCGTGCCTCACAAATTTGATAGAATTTTTTGAGGAGGTAACTAAGTGTGTTGATGAAGGTAGGGCAGTTGATGTCATATACATGGATTTTAGTAAGGCGTTTGATAAGGTCCCCCATGGTCGGCTTATGATGAAAGTGAGAAGGTGTGGGAAAGAGGGAAAGTTGGCCGATTGGATAGGTAACTGGCTGTCTGATCGAAGACAGAGGGTGGTGGTCGATGGAAAATTTTCGGATTGGAGGCAGGTTGCTAGCGGAGTGCCGCAGGGATCAGTTCTTGGTCCTCTGCTCTTTGTGATTTTTATTAATGACTTAGAGGAGGGGGCTGAAGGGTGGATCAGTAAATTTGCTGATGACACCAAGATTGATGGAGTAGTGGATGAGGTGGAGGGCTGTTGTAGGCTGCAAAGAGACATAGATAGGATGCAAAGCTGGGCTGAAAAATGGCAAATGGAGTTTAACCCTGATAAATGAGAGGTGATTCATTTTGGTAGGACTAATTTGAAAGCGGATTACAGGGTCAACGGCAGGGTTCTGAGGAATGTGGAGGAACAGAGAGATCTTGGGGTTCATATCAACAGATCTCTAAAGGTTGCCACTCAAGTGGATAGAGCTGTGAAGAAGGCCTATAGTGTGTTAACTTTTATTAACGGGGGTTGGAGTTTAAGAGCCGTGGGGTTATGCTGCAACTGTACAGGACCTTGGTGAGACCACATTTGGAGTATTGTGTGCAGTTCTGGTCACCTCACTATAAGAAGGATGTGGAAGCGCTGGAAAGAGTGCAGAGGAGATTTACCAGGATGCTGCCTGGTTTGGAGGGTAGGTCTTATGAAGAAAGGTTGAGGGAGCTAGGGCTGTTCTCTCTGGAGCGGAGGAGGCTGAGGGGAGACTTAATAGAGGTTTATAAAATGATGAAGGGGATAGATAGAGTGAACGTTCAAAGACTATTTCCTTTGATGGATGGAGCTATTACAAGGGGGCATAACTATAGGGTTCATGGTGGGAGATATAGGAAGGATATCAGGGGTAGGTTCTTTATGCAGAGAGTGGTTGGGGTGTGGAATGGACTGCCTGCAGTGATAGTGGAGTCAGACACTTTAGGAACATTTAAGCGGTTATTGGATAGGCACATGGAGCACACCAGGATGATAGGGAGTGGGATAGCTTGATCTTGGTTTCAGATAAAGCTCGGCACAACATTGTGGGCCGAAGGGCCTGTTCTGTGCTGTATGTTCTATGTTCTAATTAGATACAGTTTGGGTTGGACACCAACTGGTCAGGGCAGCCTGTCCAGCGGATAAGTGGAGGCAGGTAGCAGGGGGACCCGCTGCTCCTCCAGCACAGGATTATAGTGGGGGACACCGGACACATGTAGTTGCCCTAACATCAGAAATAGATGCCCAACAGGCACCCTTCACCCAGTTTAAAACAGAAATTCAGAGAGTTTTGGGAAATGCTCCTACTAACTGGAGCAGAATTACAACGACCAAGCAGCTAAAGGGGGAAGGAGCTTCTGAATTACGAGGAACGGTTGTTCCAAGTATACCTGGAATGCTCAGGGCAAGGAAACCCAGGTCGTGGGGATCGAGCTTTCATCCAGGCTTTCAAGGATGGGCTCGCCAGCGCTCACCAAACCATCCTAAAAATGGGAGTGATCATGTCCCAGGATTATGATGAACTAGTGGAATGGGCTAGTGGCATACCGGGAGGCGGAGAAGAGAAATCTTAGTTTTTGCATTTCAGTGTGTTTGTGTGGTCTGGTTGCTTGTCGAATGTAGGTGGTTGTTGTTGCATTAGAGTGAGAGCAGGAGTTGTTGAAGCCTGTTTGTTCTTGTGGAGTGTTTGTTGTGGGCGGTGGATGTGGTGCTTTGCACTTTGGTTTAACTTCGGGGGGGCTGGGGAAGTGTTAAAACTGTTAAAAATTTAAGTATAAGATTTCTTGAATTTAGTTCCGTTTTTGAGTTTAATTACAGTTTGGAAGAAGGAATAATAAAAGCGACCGTCGTAATCAACGTTCTGTATTCTCTTTAAATGTTTTATTTTCATCCCAGTTTAAAATGTTAAGTTTGAATGAAAGAGGAAGTGCTGTGGAATGAATGTTGGAAGCTTCCATGTGTGTCTGTGTGTGTTTAACAAAGTGGTTGTGTGGATGTTTTGTTGTTGTTTGCTTTAATGTTTTAATGTTCTTCCCCTAATTGTGATTTTACAACAGTGGGTTTAACATAGAACATAGAACAGTACAGCACAGAACAGGCCCTTCGGCCCACGATGTTGTGCCGAGCTTTATCTGAAACCAAGATCAAGCTATCCCACTCCCTATCATCCTGGTGTGCTCCATGTGCCTATCCAATAACCGCTTAAATGTTCCTAAAGTGTCTGACTCCACTATCACTGCAGGCAGCCCATTCCACACACCAACCACTCTCTGAGTAAAGAACCTACCTCGGACATCCTTCCTATATCTCCCACCATGAACCCTATAGTTATGCCCCCTTGTAATAGCTCCATCCACCAGAGGAAATAGTCTTTGAACGTTCACTCTATCTATCCCCTTCATCATTTTATAAACCTCTATTAAGTCTCCCTTCAACCTCCTCCACTCCAGAGAGAACAGCCCTAGCTGCCTCAACCTTTTCTCATAAGACCTACCCTCTAAACCAGGCAGCATCCTGGTAAATCTCCTCTGCACTCTTTCCAGCACTTCCACATCCTTCTTATAGTGAGGTGACCAGAACTGCACACAATATTCCAAATGTGGTCTCACCAAGGTCCTGTACAATTGCAGCATAACCCCATGGCTCTTAAACTCCAACCCCCTGTTAATAAAAGCTAACACACTATAGGCCTTTTTCACAGCTCTATCCACTTGAGTGGCAACCTTTAGAGATCTGTGGATATGGACCCCAAGATCTCTCTGTTCCTCCACAGTCTTCAGAACCCTACCTTTGACCCTGTAATCCACATTTAAATTTGTCCTACCAAAATGAATCACCTCACATTTATCAGGGTTAAACTCCATCTGCCATTGATACAGAGTTTAAATAAAAATTGGAGAGTAAATTGAAATTTCAAAATCGAAGTACACAAATTGAAGTTTGAAATAACCAATTTGAATTTTGAATAATCCTGGGTTCAAATTTTATTAAGAAAGGATTTAAACCTTGGGGGGAACCATGTGCTCTTTCCTTTGTCTTGAAGTAGGAATTATGAGAGAGTTAGTTGAGAAGTTAAGAGAAGAAAATAAGTAATTTTGTGGAAAAGTAGAAAAGCAGGAACAAAAGAATGAGGTAAATATATTGTCTATGAGTCAGTTTAAAGTATATCAAGTTAGTGAAATGAATCGTAGTTCTGATTACTCCAAGTTCCAGCACGAGATTAATCAATTAAAATCTCAGTTGTCAATGCAGATCAGGTTTTAATCTGCATTTGTTGCCAAACATTGCTAAACTTTGTAACACCATGAATTGTTGGAACTTGTTTTGTCATCAACTGGCCATCAGTCCGTTTACTAGTTCTAAATAACATTTGGACCAATATGAAATTCAAGGCTTGTGTTATGTTGTTTCGTTAACATGCAACAAATTACATCGTCTCACATTGATGATAGTTCTGATTAGCCCATCCAAAGGAAAACCTGACTACAGTACTAACTTCTGGAGACCAACACCAATGCAAATTGCCCAGTTAGAATGCAGTATTAAGGTCCACAGAATATAGTGATTTACGAACGTCTGATAGTTTAGAATTCTGTAACTGGTTAAAATTATGCACTGCCGTTGGAATTTCATGTGCCATCTATTGTTCAAGGTTTGCCAAATATAAAAACACTGCAAAGCTTAAAATCTAGCCAGTTAAAAATCAAACCAAAACGTTTCTAATCATTTAGCCAGTATGTATTGTACCTACTTTGATTTTGATTTGGCACCTATTATTTTTCTAAAACAGTAATAGTTTTAACAACACCAGGTTAAAGTCCAACAGGTTTATTTGGTAGCAAATACCATTAGCTTTCGGAGCGCTGCTCCTTCGTCAGATGGAGTGGAAATGTGCTCTCAAACAGGGCACAGAGACACAAAATCAAGTTACAGAATACTGATTAGAATGCGAATCCCTACAACCAACCAGATCTTAAAGATACAGACAATGTGGGTGGAGGGAGTGTGACTCTTACTGTGTTCACCCCAGTCCAACGCCGGCATCTCCACATCATTTTTCTAAAATGCAGGGGTTTTAATCTGGAACTCAGTTTAAAAATAGAAACAACTTAAATTAAAAGGGTTTGGATATCACGGTTATGATGTGTAAAGTGGTATGATGCAACTGCCGCTTGATTATTTTTATTATACAGTCTCGCACTGCCATATAGACCCGAGAATAAAATAAAATCCTGAAAAGCCTGAACCAATTTTATATAATATGTTTATATATTATATATTGTGTATTGATAAAAACATAATTCTGTAGGAGCTTCCTGTTTTCCTCCATGAAAAGGCTATTTATTCCAAGCATTTAACCATTTTTTGCCATAGTTTGTAACAATTTGCACAATGCTGATAAATGTTGGTGCTCGGCATTTGAATGCACTTCTCTGTAGGTAGGGTAGTGGCATTTTGTGAAGTACTGTAATGCAGTGCTTGCACGCAAACAAATGTTCAAATTAGAGATAATGTAAGAGTACATCATATAAAGATTGGAGCTGTATGGCATGTGATTTTAATGGGGAAAGCGATGTCTTTTGATAGGATTATATACAAATGAATGGATGTCCAGCTGCAGCCAAAAAGCCAGTGCAAAGTGTTATTTGATTCACACTAAGCTTTCTATGGAGGGGAGGGAGGGGGGGGGGGGGCTTCCGAGTACTGAATACATACTGTCCCTCTCCCTGACGCTGGTAAAAGTGATCCACTTCAAATTTAAATACTGGGGGTTTAATCAAGAATTGTACAGAGCTAGAGAATATTTCTTGAAATTATTATGCGAAGAGCAAGATTTTATAATTAAGTTTTACTTCAGTGTTCAGTATTCTAAGGGTTAATGTGACTTGCCGTTTCTTATGTCTGAATCTGTAACTTTTCAAGTTTTACTGTCCTGGCTTTGTACTTTGATAGAGGAGGAATGGGCAGAGAGAAGAGCCTTCATATTCTGGCCTAATCAGAGCCACCACAAACCGGACAACCGGATTAACCCCTTATGAACTAATGACAGAACAGGCGATGCAGTTAGCAGAAAGCACCATAACAGGTGGGACCGATGCAGGCCCACTAAAAGATAAAATCAAAAGATATGTTTTGGAACTAAGCGCCCAACTAAAAGGGAGGTGTAAATTAGTAAAAGATAATCAGGAAGAAAGAGACGCACAGAGAGCTTGAAATGCTCCCTGACGTCCCAACAGCGGGAAGTCACATCCTAGTGAAAACATTATCCGAAAAACCAGGGTTTGCACCAAAATGGAATGGGCGATGAGGTCATAATTAGTGGAGATACCTGTGCCCGTCTGGACATAAGGGGGAAAGGTGTCTGGAAACATTGGACCCAGCTGAAATTATACAAAGAAACGAATGAATTAATTAAAGTGACCAGATTGCTTTCCCCAAAACAGGTGAAGACTGCAAGCAAGAGTAACTGACGCGTTCGGGTTGGCAATATAACTTTTGGAAAATTGTTAACATAAAGTAATAAGATTGATACTTGCCTGTTGTGGACATGTATAAAATCGCATATGTAATTGTATCACTGTGTTGTCGCGACTGTAAACTTGACTGGGCTGGAGGACAACCTATTCTACAAGGCTCATGTACATTTACACGGTAATCGAACCGTATGTTACCCATTAGCCCAATCTGTAGAAGCCCTATTTGTGGCCACCCCTGGGTGGACCCCCCATGACTTATATACAGTAGATACCTCAGACGCACCCTGTAAAGGACAAATTGGCAGATATAAAAGGGGTATACAGGGAAGGTGTGTGGAACTTATAAATCCCACAGATTCTGTATGGAGGGGGCTCCAGGGAGTGAAAGGGGGAGTATGCACAATAATAGGAGACAAATGTATAATGCATGTTACAGATGAATCCTACACCATCACCCAAGTCATTAATAAGATAAGAAAGCTGCTTGATGACTTTAGACAAGGACCCAAGAAGGGGAGTAGCTGGCTCGAATGGCTAGTGGGGGGATCCTGGGGATCCTATTTAAGATGTGGAGATGCCGGCGTTGGACTGGGGTAAACACAGTAAGAAGTTTAACAACACCAGGTTAAAGTCCAACAGGTTTATTTGGTAGCAAAAGCCACACAAGCTTTCGGAGCTCTAAGCCCCTTCTTCAGGTGAGTGGGAATTCTGTTCACAAACAGAGCTTATAAAGACACAGACTCAATTTACATGAATAATGGTTGGAATGCGAATACTTACAACTAATCAAGTCTTTAAGAAACGAAACAATGTGAGTGGAGAGAGCATCAAGACAGGCTAAAAAGATGTGTATTGTCTCCAGACAAGACAGCCAGTGAAACTCTGCAGGTCCACGCAACTGTGGGAGTTACAAATAGTGTGACATGAACCCAATATCCCGGTTGAGGCCGTCCTCGTGTGTGCGGAACTTGGCTATCAGTTTCTGCTCAGCGACTCTGCGCTGTCGTGTGTCGCGAAGGCCGCCTTGGAGAACGCTTACCTGAATATCAGAGGCCGAATGCCCGTGACCGCTGAAGTGCTCCCCAACAGGAAGAGAACAGTCTTGCCTGGTGATTGTCGAGCGGTGTTCATTCATCCGTTGTCGCAGCGTCTGCATAGTTTCCCCAATGTACCATGCCTCGGGACATCCTTTCTTGCAGCGTATCAGGTAGACAACGTTGGCCGAATTGCAAGAGTATGTACCGTGTACCGGATGAATGAACACCGCTCGACAATCACCAGGCAAGACTGTTCTCTTCCTGTTGGGGAGCACTTCAGCGGTCACGGGCATTCGGCCTCTGATATTCAGGTAAGCGTTCTCCAAGGCGGCCTTCGCGACACACGACAGCGCAGAGTCGCTGAGCAGAAACTGATAGCCAAGTTCCGCACACACGAGGACGGCCTCAACCGGGATATTGGGTTCATGTCACACTATTTGTAACTCCCACAGTTGCGTGGACCTGCAGAGTTTCACTGGCTGTCTTGTCTGGAGACAATACACATCTTTTTAGCCTGTCTTGATGCTCTCTCCACTCACATTGTTTCATTTCTTAAAGACTTGATTAGTTGTAAGTATTCGCATTCCAACCATTATTCATGTAAATTGAGTCTGTGTCTTTATAAGCTCTGTTTGTGAACAGAATTCCCACTCACCTGAAGAAGGGGCTTAGAGCTCCGAAAGCTTGTGTGGCTTTTGCTACCAAATAAACCTGTTGGACTTTAACCTGGTGTTGTTAAACTTCTTACTGATCCTATTTAATGCATTGACTGATCATTCTCATTGCAATAATAATTGTCTGTTGCCTAATTGTCGTCTGTCTTAATGTCTGTTGCAAAGTAATGATGACTTGGAGTGTGCCAGGAGCTAGTGTGATAATCGAAGAAGAATACCTGATGGGAACTCCCGAAGGTACCAAGGACTACGAGGAAGGAAAAGACGAGAAGGTGGACATCTACCTGTGAACGATGCTACTGCTGTCGGTCTGTGGATTATTAAATCATAATCCTGACCAAAAAGGGGAGTTGTTGGAGTGAAATCAAAGAAAAGGACACAAAATGGTTACCTGGCACAAAATGGACTCTGGGAAAGGACATTAAGAGGCACTGACTTTGGGCAGAGACATTACATAAAGAGTTAAAACCTGTAGTGTTTAAATTACTGCAGGAAACAGGTCAGACCTTGAGGCACCTTAAACTTGAGATAAAAGCAGTCCCAGAACAATGAGTTTGATAACGAGATCAGCCACTGATGGGGACATAAATGCATAAATGTATCCACTCTATGTACAATGATGTGTTAACTGTCGATGTCCGTATCTGTCTACTCAACTTGTAACGATGTGCTAACGGCTAATGTCCACACTGTCTATTATCTAACAATGTATAAAAAGATGCTCAACTGCCATTGTGTAGTTGAGAAGGTGACTGCCTGTACTGCGGAGTGCCAGCGCTTCTCCCAAAGCTTTGTCCAAATAAAACTGCTTGTTGAATCTTTAAGTCTGACTCCGAGTGGTGATTTTCCCACAACAGGCTGGGATCATATGAAAAATTTAACAGTCTCAGGGTTAGAGGGGGAGTACTGAGAAGACAGTAAACAAATATACATACAGAGTTGCTCGTGTCTGCTAAAGAAATGGCAGGTCAGTTAGGATCCATGGGGCTTTTCAATGAAGAAAATGAATCATGGAATTCCAATGCACAGCGTTTTCATAAGCAAATAAAGTTGCAAAGGAGTTGCTCATACCAGCTTTTCTCAGAACAATAGGAAGTAAAACCTTCGATTTGCTCTGGAGTTTGGTTCATCCAGCAAACCAGGAACAAAAACCTGTGATGACTTGACAAAAATTCTTGAAAAGCATCACTTTCCAAAGTCACTGATCATCATGGAATGGTTCAGGTTCCACCAAACCAAAAGGTAAAAGAATCAAGTGGAAGGCCTGGCTCTGTTTGTGGCGACCTTACAAAGGCTGGCACAACATTGAAAGTTTGGTGAGTCATTAGAAGATACTTTTTGAGATCGTCCAGTTTGTGGTCTCAAAAGAGGCGATCCAAAGAAGATTGCTTCCTGAACATGCTTTGATTTTAAAGACAGCAGTAGAAATTGCAGTGTTGATGAAAGTGGCTGCTAAAGAGGCTTCACAACTTGATGCAGGAATGAAGTTCCACAAATTGGGAACTGCCCATAAGAAATCAAAAGAGCTGCAAGAATGTCACTGATGTTAAAATGGGTCATTCAGCGAGTGAATGCTGGAGCAAGGATAATGAATTGTGGCAAAATGAATGACATTGCAAAAGCTTGTTGGGCTAGGCCAGCTTCTCCTGAGAAGAATATTCAGAAGATGAATCAGGGGAGCTTCAAGAAGAAGAACAAATTGCATTCTACAAAAAGAATTTACAACATGGAAGAAAAAAATGATGACTATGAAGAATGTCCAGAAACATGATGCGGAGCTGCAACTGAAAGTCTTTTCCATGCAGAGTGAAACACACAGATTCTGGGAGTTTCCGAAGTTAAGTGGACAATCTTTTCAAATGGAAGCTGACACTGATGCTGCTGTATTTTTAATTCCTCAGACATCAGCAAAAGCTGAAGAATCTTCTTTTAAAATCAGCTGATGTGATTTTAAGGACATAATCATAGAATCATAGAATCCCTACAGTGCAGAAGGAGGCCATTCGGCCCATCGAGTCTGCACTGACCACAATCCCACCCAGGCCCTACCCCCACATATTTTACCCGCTAATCCCTCTAACCTACGCATCTCAGGACTCTAAGGGGCAATTTTTTTTAACCTGGCCAATCAACCTAACCCGCACATCTTTGGACTGTGGGAGGAAACCGGAGCACCCGGAGGAAACCCACGCAGACACGAGGAGAATGTGCAAACTCCACTCAGACAGTGACCCGAGTCGGGAATCGAACCCGGGACCCTGGAGCTGTGAAGCAGCAGTGCTAACCACTGCGCTACCGTGCCGCCCCAAACAGAAGAAATTGTGTCATTAAAAGGTTACATCATGGTCAACGTAGAGTTGAGTGGACAAACTGTGGAGTTGTCTCCATGTAGTCCATGGTATTTTTCCACCTCTATTTGAGAGATCATGGAGAAGATAAAGCTTAACAGGAGGGCTGGCAGAAGATTGGTCGATGAGGAAACAGACCTACAGCACCATCTGAATAAATACAAGAGTGTATTCGAAGAGACACTTAGCTCGATGAAGGGAGTTCAAGTGAAACGCAAGATAAAGCAAATAGTCAACCAAAAAAATCTCTCAGCAAGAGTGGTGCTGTATGCAATCCATCCCATGGTTGAAGAAGAATTAGTACAGCTTGTTAACACTGGTGTGTTAGAACTGGTTACAATTGGGTAACTGAGCTACCCCCTTCGTAACTGTCATGAAAGCAGATGGTTCAGTTCGTATTTGTGGTGATTTTAAAACCATCATAAACCCGGTTTTGTGTGCTGATCAATATCCACTCCCTATGATTGAAGATTTGTTTGCTGGGTTATCAGGTGAGCAGATATGCAGCAAGATGGATCTTTCACAAGCATATTTACCAATGAATGTGGCCACTGAATCTCAACTATTGCTTACCCATCGGTACTCATAAAGGTCTCTAAGATCAACTTTTGGAATAACGTCCTTACTAGTACCACCCCAAGACTAACCCTAACCCACTCCGATATTCACCGAACCCACCCCGATACTCACCCTCACCCACCCCGATACTCTCCCTCACCCACCCCGATATTCACCCTCACCCACCCCGATACTCATCCTCACCCACCCCGATATTCACCCTCACCCACCCCAATACTCTCCCTCACCCACCCCGATACTCTCCCCAACCCACCCGATATTCACCCTCACCCCCCCGATATTCACCGATTCCCACCCCAATACTCACCCTCACCCACCCCGATACTCTCCCTCACCCACCCCGATATTCACCCTCACCCGCCCCAATATTCAGCCTCACCCACCCCAATACTCTCCCTAACCCACCCCGATATTCAGCCTCACCCACCCCGATATTCACCCTCACCCACCCCGATACTCTCCCTAACTTGTAGGAAGGGACTAAAGAAGGAAATTAGGAGAGCCAGAAGGGGTCACGAGAAGGCCTTGGCCGGTAAGATTAAGGAAAACCCTAAGGCGTTCTATAAATATGTGAAGAGTAAAAGGATGAGACGTGAAGGAATAGGGCCTATAAAAGGTGAAGGTGGGAAAATCTGTACAGAACCAGTAGAAATGGCAGAGGTGCTTAATGAGTATTTTGCCTCGGTTTTCACAGAGGACGCAGAGAGTGGGCATAGATGGGTCTTTTTCTAAATGGAGGTCGGTCACCAGTGGTGTGCCCCAGGAATCTGTTCTGGGACCCTTGCTGTTTGTCATTTTCATAAATGACCTGGATGAGGAAGTGGAGGGATGGGTTGGTAAGTTTGCCGACGACACGAAGGTTGGTGGGGTTGTGGATAGTCTGGAGGGATGTCAGAAGTTACAGAGGGACATAGATAGGATGCAAGACTGGGCGGAGAAGTGGCAGATGGACTTCAACCCAGATAAATGCGTAGTGGTCCATTTTGGCAGGTCAAATGGGATGAAGGAGTACAATATAAAGGGAAAGACTCTTAGTACTGTAGAGGATCAGAAGGACCTTGGGATCCGGGTCCATAGGATTCTAAAATCGGCCCCGCAGGTGGAGGAGGTGGTTAAGAAGGTGTATGGTGTGCTGGCCTTTATCAATCGAGGGATTGAGTTTAGGAGTCCGGGGATAATGATGCAGCTATATAAGACCCTCGTCAGACCCCACTTGGAGTACTGTGCTCAGTTCTGGTCGCCTCATTACAGGAAGGATGTGGAAAAGATTGAAAGGGTGCAGAGGAGATTTACAAGGATGTTGCCTGGATTGAGTGGCATGCCTTATGAGGATGGGCTGAGGGAGCTCGGTGTTTTCTCCTTGGAGAGACGAAGGATGAGAGGAGACCTAATAGAGGTGTATAAGATGTTGAGAGGCATAGATCGGGCGGAGTCTCAGAGGCTTTTTCCCAGGCTGGAAATGGCTGCTACAAGAGGACACAGGTTTAAGGTGCTGGGGGGTAGGTCACAGGGGAGATGTTAGGGGAAAGTTTTTCACACAGAGGGTGGTGGGCGAGTGGAATCGGCTGCCGTCAGTGGTGGTGGAGGCAAACTCAATAGGGTCTTTTAAGAAACTCCTGGATGAGTACATGGAGCTTAATAGGATGGAGGGTTATAGGTAGGTCTAGAATATAGAGATATGTTCGGCACAACTTGTGGGGCCAAAGGGCCTGTTTTGTGCTGGAGATTTTCTATGTTTCTTTCTGTTTCTAACCCACCCCAATATTCACCCTCACCCACCCCGATACTCACCCTCACCCACCCCGATACTCACCCTCACCCACCCCGATACTCTCCCTCACCCACCCCGATACTCTCCCTCACCCACCCCGATACTCTCCCTCACCCACCCCGATACTCACCCTAACTCAACCCGATATTCACCGATCCCCACCCCAATATTCGCCCTGACCCACCCCGATATTCTCCCTAACTCACCCCGATATTCACCCTCATGCACCCCGATATTCACCCTCACCCACCCCGATACTCACCCTCACCCACCCCGATACTCACCCTCACCCACCCCGATACTCTCCCTCACCCACCCGGATACTCTCCCTCACCCACCCCGATACTCTCCCTCACCCACCCCGATACTCTCCCTCACCCACCCCGATACTCACCCTCACCCACGCCGATACTCACCCTCACCCACCCCGATACTCACCCTCACCCACCCCGATACTCTCCCTCACCCACCCCGATACTCACCGTAACTCAACCCGATATTCACTGATCCCCACCCCAATATTCACCCTGACCCACCCCGATATTCTCCCTAACTCACCCCGATATTCACCCTCATGCACCCCGATATTCACCCTCACCCACCCGGATATTCACCCTCACCCACCCGATATTCACCCTCACCCACCCCGATATTCACCCTCACCCACCCCGATATTCACCCTCACCCACCCCGATACTCACCGTAACTCAATCCGATATTCACTGATCCCCACCCCAATATTCACCCTGACCCACCCCGATATTCTCCCTAACTCACACCGATATTCACCCTCACCCACCCCGATATTCACCCTCACCCACCCCGATATTCACCCTCACCCACCCCAGTATTCGCCCTAACCCACCCTACTTGGTCAGATATATTGATACACATCTTTCCCCAGGCCATTAACCAAGTTCAGCAGTGCTTATTCCTGGTTCTCTGTGTTACAGGCAATAATTAAAGCTTCATTGATTGGAAATGGGAATTACAAGGTGACCGTGTGTGTGTTGATTCAGGGCTGTATCTCCACATCATAATCTGAGTGTTCCAGGGAGGGTTTGGAGTGAACCCACCCACAATTCCCTCACTTGAGTTGATGGTTTGGATTGTGAAGTGGGATCTACGTCAATCCAACTGAAAGATGGGATCAGGGAGAAATCAGCTCAGTCTGCTTCACCTGATTCCTGGCATCATCAGAGAGGGAAGAGACCTACCAACCATAATGCACAGCGACCAAGAGAGAGTGAGAGAATGGTATAAATCTCACCCTCCACATGAACATTAATAGTTTGAACATGTGGCTGTCCATTGAATTTCCTGAAGTTCCTCATGTTCCTAGTGTTCCTGATGTTCCTGGTGTTCCTGATGTTCCTGGTGTTCCTGATGTTCCTAATGTTCCTGGTGTTCCTGATGTTCCTGGTGTTCCTGATGTTCCTGGTGTTCCTGGTGTTCCTGGGGATATCAATCAACCAGCCTTTTTGAAGCTGAGTTTCATTGATTCTTCATTAAATCTACTCAAACCTGACATTTATTTTGTGAGCGCTCCATCTTTCTCAGTTAACATGAACCTTCTAGTTGTCTATCTTAGCTCAGTCAGGAGAACTTTGCTTTATTTGTGGCTTCACCTTCCACTCCAGAGACTTCAGCGCGTGTTGCAGACTGGCAGGTATATGTAGCTGAAGGACTGCCGCATTGTTGGAGACACTTTGTGGATGAGATGTTAAATTGAAGCCTTTGCGGATAGACAGATAGAAAACAATCCCATGACACCATTTTGAAGAAACAGGAAGTACTTCCAGTATCTGAGTCAATACTTACCCTTGAACCAGCACAGCTGAAAATACATTACAGTCACTGGCTCGTTGCTGTTACTGGCACCTTCCTGTGTAACATTAGCACCATGTTTCCCTCCATTACAACAATGACGATATTCCTAAATTACCCAGCTGTCTGTGAAGCTCTCTGAGGTCATGAAAGATCCTTTATAAATCCACACCCTTATTCTCGGCAGGCGGTGGTGTAATGGTATTGTTACTGGACTAGTAATCCAGAGAGCCAGGGTAATGCTCTGGGGACCTCGGTTCGAATCCCACCGTGGCAGATGGTGAAATTTGAATTCAATAAAAATCTGGGATTGTTGTAAAAACCCATCTGATTCACTAATGTCCTGATGTGGAGATGCCGGCGTTGGACTGGGGTAAACACAGTAAGAAGTCTAACAGCACCAGGTTAAAGTCCAACAGGTTTAGTTGGTAGCAAAAGCCACACAAGCTTTCGGAGCCCCAAGCCGAAAGCTTGGGTGGCTTTTGCTACCAAATAAACCTGTTGGACTTTAACCTGGTGTTGTTCGACTCCTTACTCACCAATGTCCTTCAGGGAAGGAAATCTGCCATCCTTACCTGGTCTGGCCTACATATGACTCCAGATCCACAGCAATGTGGTTGACTCTTAAATTCCCTCTGAAATGGAAGGCAGTTAGGGAAGGGCAATAAATGTAGAATTAATTTTTAAAAACTCTCTGCCTGAATCCCTCAAGTGCATTGTGTACACTTGCACTCAGTCTGCGTCTCAGGAAATGATGGTGAGCCACAAATGATGTGACTGCTCTCGGCTCCAGCCTGAAAGATCCAGCTTTCAGAATGAAGTAAAGCTGTGCAAATGGGCAACTGCGTGAGCTATCCGGGTCCCGGGGCGGCGCTCTAGGGCGTGTTCATAAGCCACCTGTTAACCTCTGATTCAGTCAGGTTTAGAAACTTGACTGACTGAGAGCTTACAGTCCCAACAATGTCAGACCAAATTAACCGGCTTAAGGACAGAAACACCAGGTACTGCACACTCTGTGAACTGTACAGGTCTTATTATGCCCAACTTTTCCAGGCGTTCCAGTTCCGACTCTCCTTTTTCCAATAGGGAGTCTGGAACTGCTCTCACTCTAAAATACTTAAGGGTAACGTCAGGGTCGATGTAGATCTCAGCCTTGGCTCCCTTTATTCTTCCAATTCCTTCTTGGAAAACTTCAGGGTGCGTGTTGATAACTTTGTACAGTCCTCCCACACCCAGCCTGAAGATCTCCAGCCAGTTCAATCAGATGCCCTGGAGCCAATCTCTCCCCATGAGGCTAGGTCCTTGTCCCCCTACAATGATGAGTGGGAGTTGGGCTGACTGGGGTCACCATAATGATTCCCCCGCGTAGGAGCTGACTACCAGCCCGGAGGTGATAATACATCTGTTCCCCAATAACAGAGACCCCAGCCCTGTATCCACTTCCATTTTTAATGGGTGGCCATTTACTAATAACCCCACCATTATGGGGGAAATCTTTGTCACGGAGATGTGATTGAATTGGATTGTCCCTGTTCCCGGTTGTGGGTATACCTGCAAGGTACGGTCTGGTGACCTTGTCCTTTTCTTGAAGCAGCATGTATTTTGACTGTCCCTATATCTTAGCCTCGGTTGTGATCTTCTGCAGCATTTGCAATAGTCCACCGTCTGGCATCTCCCACCTTCTGGAATATGTTCCCTAGGAGCCTGAAGGCTGTCCCTGACTTTCCTTGACTGCCTGGTGAGGTGACTCAGGCTCCACCGCTGTAAGGGACTCTGTGATATTTTACCAATACCATTGCAGTCAGGTGAGGGATGGATGTTGCATGAGGCCCCTCCCCCCAATCTGATGCCCCCTGTAGTTGCTGAGCTCCTTTCTCTGTATTCTCCAGTGATGGAGCTATCTCAATCACCTTCTTCACATCCAAATTGGGTTCTGCCAATATTTTTTTGGACTGTCACATTGTTAATGCCACAGACCAGTCTATCTCGCAACATATCACTCAGGGGTAGCCCGACTTCACAATGCTCTGCCAAGTTTCATAGCGTGGTCAGATATTCAGTGACAGATTCCCCAGCAGGTTAACCCTGCCATGCTAAAGTGGTATCGCTTTGAAGGTTTTGGGCCTTTAACCAAGTCTACCGATTTGTTTAAAGTTTTGGAGTCAGGGGCATTCAGGTAGGTCAGGCTTTTGATTGCACTGAAGGTTGGGATCCCTCATGCCGTCAATAGGATCACTTTCTGCTTCTCGTTCCCCTCAATATCGTTGGCCTGAGAAAAGTAACACATGTGCTCTGCGTGTTGGGCCCAGTCTTCCATGCTTACATCATAGGCTTCAAGTCTTCATCGGCCAAGGCGCTGAGTTTAAAAATTAGCAAGTCATGTTGCAGCATTATAGAACCTTAGTTAGGCCGCACTTGGAATGTAGGGTGGGACTTTACAGCCTCGCTCGGGCAAGGCTGGAAATTTCCTCCCGAAGTCAATGGAGAATTCCGGACCATCGCCTGCTCCGATTCTGGGCGGGCGAGTGGTAGAATTCCGGCCATAGTGTTCAATTCTGGTTGCCACACTACCAGAAGAGAGGGTACAGAAAGGATTCACCAGGATGTTGCCTGGTATGGAGGGCATTAGCTATGAGGAGAGGTTGGAGAAACTTGGTTTGTTCTCACTGGAACGACGGAGGTTGAGAGGCGAGCTCATAGAAGTCTACAAGATTATGAGAGGCATGGACAGAGTCAGAAGCTTTTTCCCAGGGTGGAAGAGTCAATTATTCGGGGGCACAGGTTTAAGGTGCGAGGGGCAAGGTTTAAAGGAGATGTACGAGGCAGATTTTTTACACAGAAGGTGGTGGGTGCCTGGAACCCGTTGCCAGGGGAGGTAGTGGAAGCAGATACAGTAGTGAGTTTTAACTGGACAAATACATGAGTAGGGTGGGAATAGAGGGACATGGTCCTGGAAGGGTAGGGGGTTTTAGTTAAGTTGGGCAGCATGGTCGGTGCAGGCTTGGAGGGCCGAAGGGCCTGTTCCTGTGCTGTAATTTTCTTTGTTCTTTACTGAAGAGAAACATTTTCCTTATTGGAGGATTACTTGTTGCGACAGCAAAGTTTGTCCAGAGTAAAGAAAAAACCCATTTCACTCCTCGTTGCCAATGTAATAATCTTACTGAGGCCAGTCTTCCATCACTGTCACCCTTTATCTACAAAGTTCCGTTTAGTGGCTGTAGTGTACAGCTCAGCCCCAAAGTCCTTCGGCTGCCGGCCTGAGTGCAGCCAGCCGGTTTTAACCCCCCCACCAGCCCCCCCCGCCCCCCCGACCCCCTCACTGCCCCTTCCCTATTGGACAATCCTTGCTCACCTAATAGGGGAGCTGGTACTCGGTGAGGCCCACGGGGAGATCGATTGACGATCCACCTTGACAATCCATCATAATGCAATCCAACAACTCAAAATAAAGGTCAAAATCTCACCAGCGTGTTGGTTCCTGCGAGTAAAATGATGTGTTTCTCTCCAGAACTTACCACCCTCTGTCACCAAAAGCAGGGGGATGTGTCCGTAATGGAATCGAGGTGAGTATTGACGGCAGTGTCCTGACTCAGTGTGAGTATAACAAGCTCCTTCAGCTCAGGTCACAGATCAAGCCTCCGGGTGAAAGGCCAAAGGTCAACCCACTGCATGACCACCTCTCCCCTCTACATGCTTGACCCAACACGGACCAAATCAGCACCTGCTGTCAATGTTTACATTGCCAGGGTATTGACCGTTCCTGGACGCCCTCAACCTCATCCTTCTCTCCAATACATCTCCTCAACAGCAACCAACTGCTCCCGATCCCAGAGTGAGAAATGAGGGAGTATTGGAGGGGGGAGTATCGGAGGGAGGGGAGTATCGGAGGGAGGGGAGTATCGGAGGGAGGGGAGTATCGGAGGGAGGGGAGTATCGGAGGGAGGGGAGTATCGGAGGGAGGGGAGTATCGGAGGGGGGAATATCGGAGGGGGGAATATCGGAGGGGGGAGATGAGGGAGCATGGGAAGGATATGCGACTGTGGGGTGCATCGCAGACTGCAGAGTTATTCTGGCAGCCAGTAAGAGCCCGGCTGTGTTTTTTGTTCCATTGGCCCAGGGAATTCTTACTAAAGCTGCTTAAAGATCGGCTAACTGAGAGATGTCAAAGCTCGGAGCAGGATTCCCCGAGTAAGGATTATATCAAGTGAAAAAAATATGTTATTTAGAAGCCAATTCCAGACTTTTCCACATTTCCAGAGAAACACTTCCTTTAAACTAAAGATTGTATTCTTCGACTGACAGTACTGTTCCCAGTAACGCCTCCCCTAGTGACCCCATCCCCAGTGACCCCATCCCCAGCAACCCCATCCCCAGCGACCCCTCCCCCAGCGACCCCTCCCCATGACCCCTCCCCCATAGATACATGCATATTTGGTACATAGGCAAGTGGATTGAGGACCAGGTGAGATCTGCCATGATCGTATTGAATGGCGGAGCAGGCTTGAAGGGCTGAATGGCCTCCTCCACCTCATTCTTATGAGATAGTGAGAGTGAGTGGGTGGGAGGGAGAGAGAGAAAGAAAGAGAAAGAGAGAGAGAGAGAGAGAGGACAGATAGAGAGAGGAGGGATAGAGAGAGAGGGAAAGATAGAGTGAGGGAGAGAGGTTTAGGGAGGGACTTACAGAGTTTACAGCTCAGGTGAAGACACAGCGAAGTGATTAAAATTGGAGACAGTCAAGGTGAAGGATTCCCGATCCCAGACCACCAGGTAAATCCTGAAGGTCATTGACCTGATATGTTTGCCAAAATTCTACTGCCCCGCCCCGTCCGCCATGGGAATCGGAGCGGGCGAGGGGTGGACAATGGGAAGGTCCGTTGACCTGGAGCAGGATTTTCCGGTCTCGGTTCGAGGAGGCTATAAAATCCCACCTGTTAACTTTGTTTCCCTGTCCACAGACATTCCCAGGCCCTGCTGAATATTTCCAGCATTTTCTGATTTAATTCCATATTTCCAGCATCCGCAGTATTTTTATCCTGTGTTTTGGAGGCCGCAGCATTGGAGAAGACAGAAATAAGGAGTGGAAAGGGCATGGAGAAATTGGAAAACTAGGATGAGAGTTTTTAAATTGTCATTGCCAGAGAACACAGGGATGATAGTGGAACGGGACTAGCACGGATTTGGATAAAGGCAGCCTTAAAACCTACCCCTTTGATCAAACCTTCTACCTCCCAAAATAAAATGACCATTGCAAGTTTGTTTTTCAAGTTGTAAAATTATGCTTCTGTAAAAATAGATTCACAGAATCCCTACAGTACATCGAGTCTGCATCAACTCTCCGACGGAGCATTTTACCCAGGCCCTATCCCTGTAACCCCATTTATTTACCCCACTAATCTCCCTAACCTATACATCTTGAGACACTCAAGGGCAATTTACCATGACCAATCCACCTAACCTGCACAAAGAAACATAGAAATTAGGAACAGGAGGAGACCATGCAGCCCTTCGAACCTACTCTGCCATTCATTATGATCATGGCTGATCATCCAACTCAGTAATCTGATCTGGCTTCCACCACATCCGTTGACCCCCTTTGCCCCAAGAGCTATATCTAACTCCTTCTTGGAAACGTGCAATGTTTTGGCTTCAACAGCTTTCTATGATAGGCTCACCACTCTCTGGGTGAAGAAATTTCTCCTCATCTACCCCATTTCCTCAGACTGTGACCCCTAGTTCTGGACTCCGGAATCAGGAACATCCTTCCTGCATCTATCTTGTCTATTCCTGTTAAAATTTTATAGGTTTCTCTGAGATTCCCTCCCATTCTTCTAAACTCTAGTGAATATAATCACAACTGACTCAATCTCTCCTCGTATGTCAGTCCCGCCATCCCAGGAATCAGCCTGGTAAACCTTCGCTGCACTCCCTCTATAGCAAGAACATCCTTCCTCAGATAAGGAGACCAAAACCGCACACAATATTCCAGGTGTGGCCTCACCAAGACCCTGTATAATTGCAGCAAGACATTCCTGCTCCTGTACTCAAATCCTCTCACTGTGAATGTACCATTTGCCTTCTTTACTGCCTGCTGCACCTGCATGCTTACAAAGAACAAAGAACAAAGAACAATACAGCACAGGAACAGGCCCTTCGGCCCTCCAAGCTCCCTGGTCCAAACTAGACCATTCTTTTGTATCCCTCCATTCCCACTCCGTTCATATGGCTGTCTAGATAAGTCTTAAACGTTCCCAGTGTGTCCGCCTCCACCATCTTGCCCGGCAACACATTCCAGGCCCCCACCACCCTCTGTGTAAAATATGTCCTTCAGTGACTGGTGCACAAGGACACCCAGGTCTCGTTGCACACTCCCCTCTCTCAATTTATAACCATTCTGATGGTAATCTGCCTTCCTATTATTGCTACCAAAGTTTATCCACATTATACTGCACCTGCCATGCATTTACCCACTCATTCAACCACCCCAAATCACACTGCAGATCTCTGCATCTCCTGTCATTGGACCTGAGCTGGTGTCACCGGGGTGTTTAATATGGAAACACTACCAGCCGCGTGACCAGCAGGCTAAGGCAGACCGTGACAATGCATCAGCTGGTGGTACTTGGTCTTGTAGGAATGTGCTGACAGCATTAAAGACCATCACTGCAGTCTGCTTGCTCACTGCAAGCGAGAGGATACACTTGTGCGGTCCAAAAATAGCTGTCAAAGGATGCTTCAACAATGTGAAGTGACCACCGTAAAACTAGTCAGTCCTGCCTTCTCCAGCTGAATAATGGATTCAGCGCTGGTTAAGGTACATGACACGGAAGCTATTGATCTTTCTTCCCCTGAAGGTAATGTGTATGACACCCCCACTCCATACAGCGATACATCACAGGCAAGTTGTAGTGCTTACCTCGGATTGAAATGTATCAACACTTCTGACTTCTTCAGGGCTTTTTATCAGCTGACTGATACGCCTCTTCTCACTCTGGTGACCATCGCCACAGTTCGGTGCACAGCAAACTATGTAATGTTTCGAGCAGAGTTGCTAAATTCTAAACAAATTTTCCATTGTCGTTGATTAATCCTGGGAATGAGCTTAACTGTGTGACATTTGCTGTTGTGGAGCCTCCCCGATAGCCTTCATCTTGTGAGGGGTCTTGTGTAAACCCTTACTATTGATCACATGGCCTGAATATTGTATTGGTGTTTGAAGGAAACCACACTGATCTTTCCTGACACAAAGACCCGTGCGTCTCAAAACGTTTCAAAGTAGCTTCTTGGCTACATAAATGTTCCAGTTTGTTAGCACCAGTGATCAATACGTCATCAAGATAACAACATTGTACCCGCTGTAGATTGCTTAAGGTCTGCTCCATGGACCATTGAAATAAATGTGTGCTGAAGTTATCCCACCACCTTACCCATCCCCAATCCACCATAACCAACGCGTGCCTCATACCATCTTTTATTTAGATTCAGGACCGAGACTCAGAATCAACTGCGTCACTCTGCGTCTTGATGAAGAATTCTATCTTATTATGGTCGCTCATTCCCAAGGGACCTCGCACAACTAGATTGCCAATTATTCCTTTCTCTTTCCACAATACCCAGTCTAGAATGGCCTGTCTTCTAGTTGGTTCCTCAGCTTTTTAGTCCAGATTCTGGCCCTTGATTTCTCTTTTCTTATTCCTCTTTCTGACTTTTGTTCTTATCCTTATTTCTCCCTCCACTGACTCCTTGCATAGGTTCCCCTCCCCCTGCCACTTTAGCTTAAACCCTCCCCCACCACTCCAGCAAATACCCTCCCTCGGGTGTCAGACCTCTTTAACTCACAACAGGACATTCCTCAGGAATATCAGAATAATTAATCAGCAATTCATATCTCTGTTAACATAATTGCATAATTCCTGACTTAATTATCCAGAGTCAGTGTGTTCAGGAACCGACCCTGAGTCTGGTCAGTTTGACAGTTCCTTGAAAGGTTGACAGTTCTTTGTTTTCTGACTGTCCCTTGACCACTTAACAACTGACAGTTCATTGACAGCGTGACAGTTCTTTGTTGCCTTCAACAGTTCCAGTGGGTTTTAAGGTTCCCTAAGGGAGTTTTATAAAAATTCATTCACAGGACATGGGCATCGCTGGCTGGCCAGTATTCATTGCCAATGCCTGCTTTACCTCTCCCAAAGGTGTTGCGGGATCGAAAGAGGTATCTGAATCCTCCAAAGGGGTACCATGACTATCCAAATGAGTCCACTGAGTTCAGACTCACCCTTCTGGTCTTCCAAAGCCTCAGTTCAGCAGAGGCAGCTGATGCTTAAATGGTGAGCTGCCTCCGTAAACCACACAAGCATGAACGCTGGCGCGCCTCTCACCCTCCTCCACAAAAATAGCAAATGCTGCATTTGGGGGCACCACTTAGAATTTATATCTGCTTTTGGGATTCTTGCCACGACAGGGATGAAAATCTGGAACAGACTAAATGGGTCGAATGGCCTCTTCCTGTTCTGTGAGGGTGCTATAGTTTATTTTACTCTCACTTTGTACGGCACGGTGGCGCAGTGGTTAGCACTGCTGCCTCCCAGCACCAAGGACCCAGGTTCAATTCCAATCTTGGGTCACTGTCTGTGTGGAGTTTGCATGTTCTCCTCGTGTCTGCGTGGGTTTCCTCTGGGTGCTCTGGTTTCCTCTCACAGTCCAAAGACGTGTGGGTTAGGTTGATTGGCCGTGCTAAATTGCCCCTTAGTGTCAAGGGATTAGCAGGGTAAATGTGTACGGTTACAGGAATAGGGCCTGGGTGGGATTGAGGTCAGTACAGACTTGATGGGCTGAATGGCCTCCTTCTGTACTGTAGAGATTCTATGGATTCTTTTCCTTTCCTCACTTGTCTCTCACATCATCCCCGTTTCTCTCGCTTTGAGAGTGTAACAGAATCCCAGCGCGCAGTGTTATCGTTAACCTCTGATTAGATATTACACACTGTGCTATCAATTGATAAACCTTGTCTCCGGAACAATCCACTTTGCTTCACTCTGTTGATTGTCCTTTGAAGGCTGCACTGTGATGTCTTTTCCAATAAACTCTTATTACCTTCACCTTGGCCTCTGATCCCCAAAAAGTTATCACTTAACTAATCATTTACCTTCGATGAGCAGGACCTGAAGATGTGAGTCCCGGAGTTTGTACTCTGGATGCAGAGTCCGGTCCACCTGGGTCACAGTCTGTGCCCACTTCACATCACCCCGCAAACCAGCAGCAAGAAGGATGTCACTCCCATCGCGGGGAAGAGAGATTCAACTCCAGAAATCAGGATAAAGAATCAGCGTTGCAATCACACAGCTGGCCCTTGCATTGGATTTCCTCCCCTCACCCAGCTGGAGGTGGGCAGTGGGTGGGGGGGGTTAATCGATGCAATCCCAGCACCAGCTTCAGACACATCAGCGATCATCCTCCTCAGTGACCCTTTGATGGCATCCAGCCAGTTTGCTCATTTAACAGCAGGGAGGAGGTGGTGTAGGGGGGAGGGAGGGAGGAGGTGATGTAGGGGGAGGGAGGAGGTGGGGGGGAGGAGGCGGGGGGGAGGAGGCGGGGGGGAGGAGGCGGGGGGGAGGAGGCGGGGGGGAGGAGGCGGGGGGGAGGAGGCGGGGGGGAGGAGGCGGGGGGGAGGAGGCGGGGGGGAGGAGGCGGGGGGGAGGAGCTGGGGGGGAGGAGCTGGGGGGGAGGAGGTGGGGGTGAGGAGGAGGTGGGGGGGAGGAGGAGGTGGGGGAGGAGGTGGTGGGGGGGGAGAGAGGATGTGTGTGTCTGTGTGGGGGGGGGGAGATGTGTGGGGGGGGGAGGTGTGTGTGTTTTGGGGGGGGTGTCGGTGTGTGTGTGGGGGGGGGGGGGGGGGGTTATTCTCTGGAAGCTGTCAGTACGGGGAGACACTGAGCCACAACTGGTTCGGCAGATATAAGATCTCAATGTCTCAGTGGTGGGTGAGATGCTGCAGTGAAGCCAGTGCCCAGCTTCCCTGTGGCAGTTTCGCTGTGATGGATACTCACTAACCTGAAACAGCCTTTAATACAGACCCAGCCTCAGGATAGAGAGCGGAGCGCGGGCACCCAGCTCACACTCACTCCATTGTCAGCTCGGCTGCAGCTCGGACTGAGGCAACGAGTCGTCCACGTGGAACTTTGTGGTGGGAGGATGGAGCAGGGGGTGCGGAGAGGAGGGGGGAGGGGGCGGAGGGGATAGGGTGGGGGTGGAGAGAGGAGGGGGCGGAGGGGATGGAGCAGGGGGTGCGGAGGGGAGGGGGGAGGAGGCGGAGGGATGGGGCAGGGGGTGCGGAGGGGAGGGGGGAGGAGGCGGAGGGGATGGGGTAGGGGGTGGAGAGAGGAGGGGGGAGGGGGCGGAGGGGATGGAGCAGGGGGTGCGGAGGGGAGGGGGGAGGGGGCGGAGGGGATGGGGTAGGGGGTGGAGAGAGGAGGGGGAGGGGGCGGAGGGGATGGGGCAGGAGGTGGAGAGAGGAGGGGGAGGGGGCGGAGGGGATGGGGCAGGGGGTGGAGAGAGGAGGGGGAGGAGGGGATGGGGCAAGGGGTGCGGTGAGGAGCGGGGTCGGTGGGGGGGGGGGGGGGGGGGGGGGGGGGGAGATCAGTGTTCCAGGCAGGAGCGGAGGAGAGAAGGTGGGCAGAGGAAGGGGGGAGCTGGTCCTGTGAGCAGGGGTGTGATACAATTTGGAGCTGGGTTTAGAATTGTAATCGTGTGGGAAATGGGAACGTGCGAGCGCACAGACTCCCCATGACCCTGTCAGGAGTGACTCTGCTGTTAACTAAATCCTGCCTCCCACCTTTCTAGAATTTGGAAGGATTTCACCCGTCCAGGAAACTCTCCCTCGTTCAAGGCCTGCCCATGAGTAGGCACAGATGCCAGGTGTTCCAACAGTGCCAGCAACTGGCACACCCTCAGTTAGCTGTCTCAGGCGTGAATCATCAGGGGGCTGCCTCCAGACAAAGGCTCCGACACACATTTCACTGCAGTCAGTTTGGCATCTGACACACTGCAACAGCTTGCATTTATATAGCGCCTCCCAAGGTCATTCACAGGGGCACGACCTGACAGAAATCGACACTGAGTCAAAGGTGGGAGGCAGGATTTTGTTAACAGCATTTGGCTGGAAAGGTGATCATTGAGGCTGGTTTAAGGAGCATTTGAAAAGAATCAAGATTGGAGGAGAGATGGGGAGGATCAGGGAGGGAATCCCAGAGTTTCAGGCTGAAGATCTGGAGGCACGGCCGCCAGTGACAGTGCAATTAAAACGCTGGATTAGAGGAGCGCAGATATTTTAGAGAATTCTCTCGAGGATTATATGTTGAAATATCTCAGTGTCCCGAGTGTACAGCACAGAAGATGAGTTTGTCTGATATGAAACCACACACCATAGAGATACATCCCATTTACAGCAGCACAGAAAACTGGGCACAAGTTGGCATGAGTTAAAGGCCATTTGGGGGGGTGGGGGGTGACGGGAGACTGCGGGGGGGGGGGGGGGGTTAAATGGAATATTGTCATGAGGTATCACCTCTCACTCAGGAGGTTGTGGGCTCAGTTCCCAGTCTAAGGTTTTTCACACAAAGCCCAGGCTTCTACACCAGCACTGAGGGAGTGCTGCAGTGTAGGCTATGCGCTCCTGTGATGCTAAATTAAGGTCCTGTCTGTCCCCTCAGGTACAGGCCCTTGGCACTCTCTGAGAGCAGGTAACTCCCCCAGCTTTCACACCAACATCTAGGCTCAACCAAGGTCATCGGAACAGATAGCCTGTGAGTGAGAAGGTCGCAGTTGTGAACGGTCTAAACCGTGTGCTCCCGTATCTGGGCTTTCCTGTCAGAGACACAGCCACGTGACGGCAGTGTTTACATACTGAGATCCCATAGTTAACGAGGCTAATGGGAAATGAGACAAGTCATCATGTGTCATCACTATCACCCTGACAACAGTTGGCGCCGACATAAATAACGCCACATACGTGTACAAACAAACACGGGAAAATCATGTGTAATGAAGTTGATGCCCTTTAATTATCTGGAACAGTTAATGATGGCAGAGAGGGAGGGAGGGCAGCGGAACAATCCCTGCCTCTGGCTCGGAGCTGCTCCTGATGAGAGGCTTTTTACTGGAATCAGCTTCCATTAAAAAGCGAGGGGGGGGGATTTGTGGATTGTGATGCAGACCCTGTGACAGTGCAGTCTCTGTGCGGCCCCCACCCCCTCACCGACACCCTCACCGACACCCTCACCGACACCCTCACCGACACCCTCACCGACACCCTCACCGACACCCTCACCGACACCCTCACCGACACCCGCTTGTCCTCAGAAAGTTTGCAACTCGGTCTCCTGACCAGCTGAAAGAGAAATGAAAAGAGGATGTCAGCAACTGCTAGACCCGTGTGAATAAAATGTCCTTTACTCATTCTGTTCTCCATGAAGAACAGTAAGGCATCTCACAACACCAGGTTAACGTCCAACAGCTTTATTTAGTAGCAAAATCCACTAGCTTTTGGAGCGCTGCTCCTTCATCAGGAGTGGCTTGTGCTACCAAATAAACCTGTTGGACTTTAACCTGGTGTTGTGAGACTTCTTACTGTGTTCACCCCAGTCCAACGCCGGCATCTCCACATCATGGCTCCATGAAGAACACATTTCTCTGCAGCAGTGGTTGCCACAGGTTAAATTTTAATCCTATGCACTCACATCCTGCCTCTGCTCACTCCCAACTCCATTCTGTTTGACTGGATGTTTCTAATTCTCTCATCCCGGGTAAAACATTCCCCTCACATTCCAGGCATTCTTTCCAAGGTGAAATTATCTGATATCCAGGATAAGGTACTGCAGCAGGAAGAACCACGCTGATTCTGCTCTGATTGGCAATCTGAAGCTCACGAAGTCAACAAGTGGTAGTGAGGCCTTCAGCTGCTTCAGGCCAGGGCCAGGGCCACAGTCAGGGCCAGGGCCGGGGCCAGGGTCGGGGCCAGGGTCGGGGCCAGGGTCCGGGGCCAGGGTCCGGGGCCGGGGTCAGAGGTGGGGTCGGGGCCAGAGTTGGGGTCGGGGCCAGGGTCCGGGGCCAGGGCCGGGGTCAGAGGTGGGGTCGGGGCCAGGGCCGGGGCCAGGATCCGGGGCCAGGGCCAGGGGCTGGGGGTGGGGCCAGAGGTGGGGGCGGGGCCAGGGTCCGGGGCCAGGGCCGGGGTCAGAGGTGGGGTCGGGGCCAGGGCCGGGGCCAGGGCCAGGGGCCGGGGCCAGGGCCAGGGGCCGGGGGTGGGGCCAGAGGTGGGGGCCAGAGCCAGCGCCGGGGTCAGGGCTTTAAGAAGGTTGGGCAAAACTCAACAAGTTGTCTCTTTGCAAGGAAGCAGCACGGACATTTGGAGCGGAGTAACTTTCTAACATGCTGTAAGATTACAAACTTCTGTATCATTTGCAAAGAAAAACTAAGAAAGTCTGACACCCTATTGGGTGAAATTGGTTCTCAATAGTTTGATGAAATGAGTGATAGCGAATCAGGAATGCTTTCACTCTGACTGATTGCCTTTTCCATTGAAATGAATGGGAGGCTTCCCGAACCTTCCAGCCTGATCTGCCCACAGAAACACTCCAATTGGTTACCTCTAATTAATACTGACTTCTTAAGAGGTGGAAATATTTCCTGGTCAGACTGTACCGTGGTAAATTGTGATCACATTTCCAATCAGATCAACAGGTTCCAGAAATAATCCACAAGACCATTGTTGGCAGGATGGAGTGTGCGGCTCGTGGGATTGGTGGACAATAGGCTGTGTGGGGCTGGGGGATTGGAGATTCTAACTTGACAGAGTTATTACCCATCTCGCTGTCCAGTCTCTTCCCGAATATAAACACCGTGCTCGACATCAAGCCTCCTAGGATCAGAATGCCAAAAAGAATGGCCCAGGAATGAGTCTGTAACAGAACAAACCAGAGTCAGACTGAACCCTATTCAATCAGACAGGCAACAACTTTCCAAACTAACTTCCAAACTGAAAGAAAGCTCATGGGAATTTAGGGTTCAAAGAGAACTTTTCAAATTCCCAAGTGGAATGACTAAACGGGAAGGGACTCAAGGCCAGAGTGCCCAGTGAAGCACTCCTTTGTACGGAGCAGTTCCAGAGGATGGTGAGAAACATGCTCTGTCTCTGTTCCTGGTCTGTCCCTCACTAATCTCAGCTCCTGGCCATTCACCCCATCCATTTTCACAGCTCCGACACACAGTAACTGCCCCCCCCCATTCTGAAAAACCAGGCCGTGTCCGGCACTGTAGCAAGTACAGGAGAGAACCGTTTCGGAATAGTTTTGGGATTGAGAGCAGCGTTAGGAGATTTTAGGACTGATTTGAAGTGCCCAGTGGGTTGGAAAATGGGAGATGTTCCCAGCTGTTTTTTGGGCGAGCTTTAGTCAGTTGAATTTCTGGCTCTCTGTGCTTCACCGAGTCTGCCGGGGGATTCACGCTGGCGGTGAGGGAACAGGGCCTAATCCTACCCGAGAGGATGGCATCAGCATGCTGAGGATCCACTGCGTATGCCCACCTGTCAGCGGGGAGATTGGTGCATGCACACTGGCCCCGCCATCACCGGCCTCCCGATATCTTCCCTGACCCAGCCCTCGATCACCCCTCTCCCCCCCACCCCCACCCCCCCGCCCCCCCGATCACCAGCGCTGACACCCATCCCCTACAATCACCGGCCCCGATCTCCCGCACCCCCCCATCCCAATCGCTGGCTCCAAGCCCTGCCCCCGATGGCCAGCCTGAACCCCCCCTTTCCCCCATGGCCAGCCCTGATTGCCCCTTCATCCCCCACCGATCGCTGCGCACGGTTCTTCCCCACCATCACCGATTGGCCCAAAATCTGGTGTGGCCCTGCTCCCCAGTCGGCCCCGCGCCCCTCAGGACCTGCCCCTTTGGCACTGCCAGTGTACCAGGTTGGCATTGCCAGAGTGCCAGGCTGGCACTACCCTAGGGGCAACACCTCCTGCCCCGAACTTCTCGGGGGGCCTCAATGGTCTCTGCCCCACACCAGCGAGGCCATCATAGGAACATAAGAAATAGGAGCAGGAGTAGGCCATCCAGCTCCTCGAGCCTGCCCCGCCATTCAATAAGATCATGGCTGATCTGAAGTGAATCAGTTCCACTTACCCGCCTGATCCCCATAACCCTTAATTCCCTTACCGATCAGAAATCCGTCCATCCGCGCTTTAAACATATTCAACGAGGTAGCCTCCACTGCTTCAATGAGCAGAGAATTCCAGAGATTCACTACCCTCTGAGAGAAGAAGTTCCCCCTCAACTCTGTTCTGAACCGGCCCCCCCTTATTTTGAGGCTGTGCCCTCTAGTTCTGGTTTCCCTTCTAAGTGGAAAGAATCTCTCTACCTCTACCCTATCCAGCCCCTTCATTATCTTATATGTCTCTATAAGATCCCCCCCCTCAGCCTTCTAAACTCCAACGAGTACAGACCCAATCTGTTCAATCTCTCCTCATAAGCTACACCCCTCATCTCCGGTATCAACCTGGTGAACCTTCTCTGCACTCCCTCCAAGGCCAATATATCCTTTCGCAAATAAGGGGACCAAAACTGCACACAGTATTCCAGTTGCGGCCTCACCAGTGCCTTGTACAGTTGCAGCAAGACCTCTCTGCTTTTATATTCTATCCCCCTCGCGATAAAGGCCAACATTCCATTCGCCGTCTTGATCACCTGCTGCACCTGCAAACTGAGTTTTTGCGATTCGTGCACAAGGACCCCCAGGTCCCTCTGCACAGTCGCATGATGTAATTTTTCTCCATTTAAATAATATTCCAATTTACTATTATTTCTTCCAAAGTGGATAACCTCACACTTGCCAACGTCATGCCTGGTTCCCATTGATGAAGGACTGAGCTTTAATCCCCGCTGGTGGGACCCGTCCCCAGAAGGGTCACTAACAATAGCGAGCCTGGAACGGTATCGTCCCGAGTTTGCAAATGAGCTGGAAATGCCAATTTCAACATTGTAATCAGCCTCGTGCTGTTTCCCAGTGCCCAGCTGATTACGCCATAAAACATGGGGATGGAAAGTTGTGACCGGATTCCCGCATCAGCTCTCCCGCTGACATCTCCCCTGCCCGCCGCCCAACTCAAGCAGCACAGCGGGCCGGGAAAATCCTGCCCTTCATTTTTGAAAGGACATTAAAGGCACGGGGAGCAGACTGAGTAGATTAATTTGGGAGATGCAGAGGTAGAAATAAGATACAAGACGCTGGGTCTCTTTGAACTGGATGAGAGCCTTGAGAATGTATTTTTTAAATGAGTAAAGTAAAGTTTATTTATTAGTCACAAGTAAGGCTTACATTAACACTGCAATGAAGTTACTGTGAAATTCCCCTAGTCGCCACAATCCGGCGCCTGTTTGGGTCAATCCACCTAACCAGCACATCTTTCAGACTCTGGGAGGAAACCGGAGCACCCGGAGGAAACCCACGCAGACATGGGGAGAATGTGCAAATCCACACAGACAGTGACCCGAGCCGGGAATCGAACCCAGGTCCCTGGCGTTGTGAAGCAGCAGTGCTAACCACTGTGCTACCGTGCTGCCCACAGAAGTATTCTTAGGCAGAGACATTGTGCTTTTCAGAATTGATGGGATCAGTACTGAACTCTGAGCAGGGATTCGTTTTGATTGCTCCAGGAAAGCTGGATTGTCAGAATGGCTTCCTTCTGCGCTGTAAACCTCTCTGGGTTTAAATGTCGAGCTCTGTCTGAAAGGTGCAGACTTGATGGGCCGAATGGCTTCCTTCTACATTACCCCTCTACATGGGTCCAGAGGGATATTTAGGGAACAGATGGATATGGATATGGGCCAAGTAAGGACAGAGATTTTTTTACTTAGGGCATCATGATTGGCACAGGCTTGGAGGGCCGAATGGCCTCTTCCTGTGCTGTACTTTTTTTGTTCTTATTTGTTTAAATGTTCAGCTCTCTCAGAGAGTTAGCGCAGACTCGATGGGCTGAATGGCTTCCGTCTGCACTGGAAATCTCTCTGGGTTTAAATGTCCAGGAAGGCTCATCTTAACCTTCGCTCAGTGAGTTGCATTGTCACCTGCGTCAAAGCTCCAGATTCAAATCCCACTTCCAGGGTTTGAATACAACAATCAGTTGACACTCGCTGCAGCACTGCGGGGGCACTGCAGCACCGCGGGGGCACTGCAGCACTGCGGGGGCGCTGCATGTTTGGGAAGTACTGTCATTTGGACGATATGTTAAACTGAAGCTCTGCGCACTCACCCGCTCAGCGTGGATGTCAAAGAGTTCATGAAGGACTGAGGAGATTTCCTCGCTGTCCTGTCTAATATTTACTCTCAATCAACATCACAAAAACAGATTACTTCATCTTTATCTCACTGCTGTTTTTGGGATCTTGCTGTGCACACACTGCTGCTGTTACTCCAGAGCTTCACAAAGTATTCCACTGGCTGTAAGTGCTTTGAGACAGGAGTGAAATGTGACAGTAATGCAAGTTTCCCTTTTTTCTTTCTAGTACAAACTAACAGATTAATGTATTTCTTTCTCATTTGGTGAATTTTTTATTGATGATGGAGCGTCAGATAATTTGTATTTTTCCCGGAGAGAATGGTTGATCTGAAGGAAGCCTCGCTGTGCTATTTGAACTGTATTGATGTATTTTGAAAACTGCTTCTTGCCCCATTCTCCAGTCTCCCCAATTATTCACTTGGGCTTCTGTCCAAAATGCTGATCCAACCAATCTGGGGATTGTGTCTGGAATTCTCCATCCTGCCCACCACGGGAATTGGTCAGGTAAAGGTCATTGACCTCGGGCGGGATTCTCCGGCTTCTTGGCGAGTGTCAGCGTGGCCACAGAATCCCGCCGTGTTTTCCTGTCCGAGAGGGAGTGTGGGGTGTACGCTGACTGGGTGTATGGCATGGTCTGTGGCAGCTCAAACGATCAAACCATTCACTGGTTTGGGTCTCATTAACAGCCAGCCCTGGGTTCCAGACGGGCACGTTGCTCCATAGCCAACAGCGGAACATCACCCAATCCCCCCCACATAGTCCAGCTGGTTAAATGCTGCAACTGCCAGGGAGGGATGGGACAGGATTGAGAACATAATGGGCTCACAGCAACTGGAAGATGGTTTTGTGGGTGATCAAAGCTCTTAAGAAATATCAAAACCCTTTCTCGTTGTGAGAGACCCTGAGTTATCCCTTTAAAAACAGCTCGAGAACATGGGAATGTCCCGGGGTGGTGGGGAGCAGCTCTGATTGTGAGCAATCCCACTCCTCCGGCATTCACAAAGATAACTGCACACTTACCTGTGCTCTACCTCTTACCCATCAATGGGAGCTGGTCACCTCTTGGCTCCCATCGAAACAGCAGCAACCAGTGAGGCCAGTAAAGAAAGTGACCTCGTTCTGGAGATATCACGGATCGTTCAATGCCAGAGAAAGGCCACTGGCTATCAACCCCTGGGAGTCAGGATTATGTACGGTTCGTGGCTGTGGCAGTGTTAATGGACGGGAAGATAATTAGCTCTGACAAAGGGTCGTCCAGACAAAGAACAAAGAACATTACAGCACAGGAAACAGGCCCTTCGGCCCTCCAAGCCCACGCTGCTCCCTGGTCCAAACTAGACCATCCTTTTGTATCCCTCCATTCCCACTCCGTTCATGTGGCTATCTAGATAAGTCTTAAACGTTCCCGGTGTGTCCGCCTCCACCACCTTGCTCGGCAGCGGATTCCAGGCCCCCACCACTCTCTGTGTAAAATACGTCCTTCTGATATCGGTGTTAAACCTCCCCCCTCTTCACCTTGAACCTATGACCCCTCGTGAACGTCACCACCGACCTGGGGAAAAGCTTCCCACCGTTCACCCTATCTATGCCTTTCATAATTTTATACACCTCTATTAGGTCACCCCTCATCCTCCGTCTTTCCAGTGAGAACAACCCCAGTTTACCCAATCTCTCCTCATAACTCCTCATAACTAAGCCCCTCCATACCAGGCAATATCCTGGTAAACCTCCTCTGCACTCTCTCTAAAGCCTCCATGTCCTTCTGGTAGTGTGGCGACCAGAACTGGGCGCAGTATTCCAAATGCGGCCGAACCAACATTCTATACAACTGCAACATCAGACCCCAACTTTTATACTCTATGCCCTGTCCTGTAAAGGCAAGCATGCCATATGCCTTATTCACTACCTTCTCCACCTGTGACGTCACCTTCAAGGATCTGTGGACTTGCACACCCAGGTCCCTCTGCGTATCTACACCCTTTATGGTTCTGCCATTTATCGTATCGCTCCCCACTACGTTAGTTCTACCAAAGTGCATCACTTCGCATTGATCTGGATTGAACTCGAAACGTTGGCTCGATTCTCACTCCACAGATGCTGTCAGACCTGCTGAGATTTTCCAGCAGTTCCTGTTTTTGTTTCAGATTCCAGCATCCGCAGTAATTTGCTTTCATATTATATGGGAAAATAATTAGACTGCGCTGTTTAAACCGGATTCTGTCCCAATGTTAAATCATGGAGGTAAGATTCCATCTCTGCTGATTGGAGTTATGATGTGGAGTTAATGCAGGGGAGCCCATCGCTGGCTCATTCTCATTCCTGATCAGTTTCTATACTGGGCAGGACATTTGCTCAGCATATCAGAACCTCACAGCGAAGAACCTTACACATTCAGCCCAACTAACTCCTCCTTAGTTTGAGATACTTTATTTATAGTGGCGAAAGTTAAAAAGCAGTCCATGCAGCAGAAAGATGGTTTGATATAATATAGGTGAGAACGTTTCAATATAAACCTTCTAAACACCCACCTTCATCCAATCTGAAATGTCTTCAAACTCCTCGGGATTGAAGATGGCATTTTTCAGTTTAGCAATGGGCCCATCATCATCGACCAAGCGGCACACACTCAGCATGTCACAGTAGCCCTGCTTCCTCTTACAGGGTGAGCCTGGTGGCAATGTCAACAGGGTATTGTTGAAAAACTGGCGCAGTAAGACAGAGGAGGAACTGGAACATGTTGCTGGATTGCCTGCAATCAGATAGTCAGAATTAGGTTAAAAACGAAGAGGAAGGAGGCCATTCAGCCCCTCGAGGCTCGCTCCGCCCTTCAATTAAATGATCAGCACCTCCACCCCATTGTACCATCATTACATAGAACAAAGAACAGTACAGCACAGGAACTGGCCCTTCAGCCCTCCAAGCCTGTGCCAATCATAATGCCTGTCTAAAGTAAAACCGTATGCACTTATGGAGTCCGTATCCTTCCATTCCCATCCTATTCATGTATTCGTCTAGTTGCCCCTTAAATGCCGCTATCGTACCTGCCTTCACCACCTCCACAGGCAGCGCGTTCCAGACACTCACCACCCTCTGTGTAAAAAACCTGCCTCGCACATCTCCTCTAAACTTTTCCCCACGCACCTTAAACCTGTGTCCCCTAGTACTTGACTTTTCTACCCTAGGAAAAAGCTTCTGACTATCCACTCTGTCCATGTCCCTCATAATCTTGTAAACCTCTATCAGGTCACCCCTCAACCTCCATCGTTCCAGTGAGAACAAACCGAGTTTATCCAGCCTCTCCTCCATTGCTCTACATTCCTTGCTACTCTTATTGAACAAACATCTAACAGCCTCTTAAAAGCTCCAACTGTCCCCCAACATTAATAGCCCTTTGGGGGAGCAAGTCCCATATTGTTTGCTGGTTACACTTGTGGCACACATGGCTTGTACATTGAGTTGAGTGATCATGATGTCTGCCTAAACTAAAACCGTATGCACTTACAGAGTCCATATCCTTCCATTCCCATCCTATTCATGTATTTGTCTAGTTGCCCCTTAAATGCCGCTATCGTACCTGCCCTCACCACCTCCCCGGGCAGCGCGTCCCAGACATTCACCACCCTCCGTGTAAAAAACTTGCCTCGCACATCTCCTCTAAACTTTTCCCCACGCACCTTAAACCTATGTCCCCTAGTACTTGACTTTTCTACCCTAGGAAAAAGCTTCTGACTATCCACTCTGTCCATGCCACTCATAATCTTGTAAACCTCTATCAGGTCACCCCTCAACCTCCGTCAGTAGAGATAACCCACGTCTTGTATAAGAGATAACAGCAGATTCCTCAGTCAATACATTGAACCCAACATCAAAGGCAGAAGGCTGACAGAGTGACATATTTCCTGAGGCTGTGAGCTATGTTGTTTCATCATTCATTGTTCCTTTCTCAGTCATTCCATTCCGAGTTTCTGTTTGTCTGCAATGTGATATCTGTTTCTCGTCGGATATCAAATACACCCACTAAACATGAACCACATTACTGAACTCTATAACATTGCGGCTGGTGATGCTGCAGCAGAATGTCTGATCCCCTCACTCCCTCAGCCGGAGGGCATTGCAATCTGAGAGTGCAGGGCTGGGATGAGGCTGCAGAATTCACTTTTCATTCTGGTACTTCACCGAACTCCTGAAAAGGAGCGAGTCTTTGCTGACAGTTCGATGGGTTCGATTCCCAGCTCGGGTCACTGTCTGTGTGGAGTTTGCACATTCTCCTCGTGTCTGCGTGGGTTTCCTCCGGGTGCTCCGGTTTCCTCCCACAGTCCAAAGATGTGCGGGTTAGGTTAATTGGCCAGGTTAAAAATTGCCCCTTAGAGTCCTGGGATGCGTAGGTTAGAGGGATTAGTGGGTAAATACATGGGGATAGGGCCTGGGTGGGATTGTGGTCGGTGCAGACTCGATGGGCCGAATGGCCTCTTTCTGCATTGTAGGGATTCTATGATAGCTGGTGATCATGGGCATGATCGGATTCAGATCAGGAAAGAATCGATTCCAGTAAACGGCCTGGGATAGATTAAACTGGAACTTTCTAAAAGGACTTGGACAAAGATTCACATTTGGAATATTGTGTGCAGTTCTGGTCACCTCACTATAAGAAGGATGTGGAGACACTGGAAAGAGTGCAAAGGAGATTTACCAGGATGCTGCCTGGTTTGGAGGGTAGGTCTTATGAGGAAAGGTTGAGGGAACTTGGGCTTTTCTCTTTGGAGCGGAGGAGGTTGAGAGGAGACTTGATAGAGGTTTATAAGATGATGAGGGGGATAGATAGAGTGAACGTTCAAAGACTATTTCCTCGGGTGAATGGAGTGGTAACTAGGGGGCATAACTATAGAGTTCATGGTGGGAGATATAGGAAGGATGTCCGAGGTAGGGTTTTTACTCAGAGAGTGGTTGGGGTGTGGAATGGACTGCCTGCAGTGATAGTGGAGTCAGAAACTTTAGGAACATTTAAGAAGCTATTGGATAGGCACATGGAGTACTTCGGGATGATAGGGAGGAAATAGTTGGATCTGGGTTTCAGATAAAGCTCAGCACAGCAACGTGGGCCGAAGGGCCTGTTCTGTGCTGTACTGTTCTATGTTCTATGTTCTAGATATGAAGCTGGAATTAATTGCAGGGCTATGGGGAAAAAGTGAGGGAGTATTTGAATCGCTCTTCCAAGGAGTTATACCGTCTATATCGCCTCATTCACAAATGGAGTTTGGATTCACTTGGATTCAGAAATAATATGGGGCTTGTTCCAACTGCGAATCCGTTATGCATCTCTAATGAAGCAGATTAATATGCATCTTAACTGGACATTGTGTTGACTTGTTGACTGTAATTTCTTTTGGAAAAGAAACAACAGGACATCTATACAATGATCCCAGCAAAGAGTGGGATAGAAGCCCACCCGGATTGGGCATCGAATGCTAAATTTATTAGTGGGCATCAATTTCACACCCAAATAACTACGCATGACACGTACCAGTTTCGGTCCCAGCCCTTCATGAATAGAACAAATGAGACATCCAATGAAACAGAAATCACATAGAAGCATAGAAACCCTACAGTACAGAAAGAGGCCATTCGGCCCATCGAGTCTGCACCGACCACAATCCCACCCAGGCCCTACCCCCACAATCCCTACACATTTACCCGCTAATCCCTCTAACCTACACATCTCAGGACACTAAGGGGCAATTTTAGCATGGCTAATCAACCTAACCTGCACATCTTTGCATGGTGGGAGAAAACCGGAGCAACTGAAGGAAACCCACGCAGACACGAGGAGAATGTGCAAACTCCACATGGACAGTGACCCAAGCCGGGAATCGAACCCAGGTCCCTGGAGCTGTGAAGCAGCAGTGCTAACCACTGTGCTACCGTGCCGCCCTTTAAACCTTGCCCCTCGCACCTTAAACCTATGCCCCCGAGTAATTGACTTTTCCACCCTGGGAAAAAGCTTCTGACTATCCACTCAGTCCATGCCTCTCATAATCTTGTAGACTTCTATCAGGTCTCCCCTCAACCTCCGTCACACCAGTAAGATGTTATTAAACTGGAGAGAGTGCAGAAGAGATTTACAAGGATGTTGCCAGGACTCAAGGGACTGAGTTATAGGGAGAGGTTGGGCAGGCTAGGATTTTTTACTTTGGAACGTAGGAGACTGAGGGGTGATCTTATAGAGGTGTATAAGATCATGAGAGGCATGGATAGGGTGAATGCACTCAGTCTTTTTCCCAGGGTTGGGGAATCGAGAACTAGAGGGCATAGGTTTAAGTTAAGAGGGGAAAAAATTAATGGGAACCTGAGGAGCAACGTTTTTACACAGAGGGTGGTGCGTGTGTGGAATGAGCTGCCGGAGGAAGTGGTTGAGGCAGGGACATTGACAATATTTAAAAGGCATTTGGACAGATACATGGATAGGAAAGGTTTAGAGGGATATGGGCCAAATGCAGGCAAATGGGGTTAGCTTAGATAAGCAGTTTGGTCGGTGTGGACTAGCTTGGGCCAAAAGGCCTGTCTCTGTGCTGTAAATTCTACGATTCTATGAATTGGCCAGATCTTACATCTGATTGCTGGACAGTATCAGCACAAGAATCGAGAGGAATGATAACTTGTTAAAGTTTCTGTTGCTGTGGAGTGGCTGCTCCAGGGTCCACAGGTGATCAAAATCAGTATCTTCTGAAACGGTTTAGGAAACATTGTGTTTAATCTCTTTGGAATGCAGTTTATATAATCTTAAATCTGTAGCAATATTTGATTCTGTCAAGCAGCCACCTATTATTCTCATCCCAGATTTCTAACCTCATTAGGCCTCAGCTATTTAACACTGAGATGGAGAGAAATTTCCTCCCTCAGGGGTTGTGAAATCCTCTGTCCCAGGGAGCTGTGGATGTTCTGTCATTGAGTCAGGGTCAGAAGAGTTTTAACTAGTAGAAGAATGAAGGGATATGGCGATAGTGGGAAGAGGAGAGAAGGTAGAACATCAAGAGGGCGGCACAGTAGCACAGTGGTTAGCACTGCTGCTTCACAGCTCCAGGGTCCCGGGTTCAATTCCCAGCTCGGGTCACTGTCTGTGTGGAGTTTGCACATTCTCCTCGTGTCTGCGTGGGTTTCCTCCAGGTGCTCCGGTTTCCTCCCACAGTCCAAAGATGTGCGGGTTAGGTTGATTGGCCAGGTTAAACAAAAATTGCCCCTTAGAGTCCTGAGATGCGTAGGTTAGTGGGATTAGCGGGTAAATATGTGGGGGTAGGGCCTGGGTGGGATTGTGGTCGGTGCAGACTCGATGGGCCGAATGGCCTCCTTCTGCACTGTAGGGTTTCTATGATTCTATGATCAACACCGATTTTACTGAGCGGCGGAGCAGGGTCCACATGACCTGCTCCTGCTCCTATTATCCTCATCTCCATGATCCTATTGCAGGTTCCTTCTCGTTCATAGAAATCATAGAAATCATAGAATCCCTACAGTACAGAAAGAGGCCATTCGGCCCATCGAGTCTGCACCGACCACAATCCCACCCAGGCCCTACCCCCATATATTTACCCACTAATCCCTCTAACCTATGCATCCCAGGACACTAAGGGCAATTTTTTTTTTAGCATGGCCAATCAACCTAACCCGCACATCTTTGGACATCTTCGTTCCTGGACACCAGTTATTTTTGCTGAGGTTAGTGTTAACAGTGCCTGCATTGTTGGATGGGAGATGGGGTTTTTCACCCGAGAAGCTGTGTGAGAGATTCACACTATAGGTTGCATTTTCTCTCTGACCTCACCTCAAGCTGTCTCAACCAGAGGCAGTTCCTGAAGAATCATTTCTACATTAAAGAAACCTGATGGGTTTTATAGTGTTAATCTTACCTGTAATGTGTGACAAAATTTGCTATGACTTTCAAATATCTAATTGTTGCGTGGTGCACCCATTTTGTAACTGTGATGGGACATGGGAAAGTCACTCACTGTAGTCAATATAAAGTACAACGCGGTAAATCAAATTCCCGGAGTGCAAGGGAGAGTTAGTGATGACACCACAGATATGATTTTGTTTTCACACAGAAACAATCCCTATTCAATAAACTCCTATTCCCCAGCAGAAAACTGGTGGTTACCAGCAGAACGAAAACAGAGTTAACAACAGTCTCCACCCCAGTAGAAAGCTAGCCCTTGTGCCTGCCCCTTTAAACAATGTTCTTAAAGAGGGTATAGCAGGGCGGGGTTAGGGGAGGAGAAAACAGGAACCTGTTTACATTTCAGGCCTAATTATAACTTGGTGAAGAATCTGACAGGAGAAGGCGGAGGTGGATGTACTTCCCTAACCATCCCCCCAAGCTGAGAGAGAGACCAGGAGTTTTTAACTGACAGGAGGACCCTCTGCTCGGGAGAATCTCTCTCCTTCAACTGGTAGCAAGCAACAGTTGTTTGGTTTGCGGCATTTGGATAAACCGGGTAGGGGATTTTAGGAGAGGCAGGGACCACATGGAAAGTCAAGTAAAGTTATTGATCTGATTGGGACTCTCGGACCTGGCTCCTTCTACTGATTGTGGGGCCTGTCTCTTTAAGACAGACAATGTGAGTGGAGAGAGGGTTAAGCACAGGTTAAAAAGATGTGTATTGTCTCCAGACAGGCTGGAGGCATCTCTTTAACCTGTGCTTGGCCCTCTCTCCACTCACTCTGTCTGTACCTTGAAGACTAGATTACCTGCAATCTGATTACCTGTAATAAAGCTGCTGGGGGGGGGGGGGGGGTGGGGGGGCTGCTGGGAGGGTGGGGGGGCTGCTGGGAGGGGGGGGGGGGCTGCTGGGAGGGGGGGGGCTGCTGGGAGGGGGGGGGCTGCTGGGAGGGGGGGGGGGCTGCTGGGGGGAGGGGCCTGCTGGGGGGGAGGGGCCTGCTGGGGGGTGGGGTGGCAGGCTGCTGGGTGGGGGGGGCTGCTGGGGTTGGGGGCGGGCTGCTGGGGTGGGGGGGCGGGCTGCTGGGGGGGCGGGCTGCTGGGGGGGCGGGCTGCTGGGGGGGTGGGCTGCTGGGGGGGGGGCGGGCTGCTGGGGGGGGGCGGGCTGCTGGGGGGGGGGTGGCAGGCTGCTGGGGGGGGGGGGGCGGCAGGCTGCTGGGGGGGCGGCAGGTTGCTGGGGTGCTGCTCCAGGGCAGCCTGGGGTTGCAAACCCCGGCAGAGTTTCTCTTTATCAATAAAGATCTTTGTTCGTAAAAAAAACCCGGAGAGCTGTGGGATTCCACTCCTCATTTCTGAGATTAGCCAGGCCGCGAAACCACCCCGGCTCCATTCCCCATGCAGCCATTGGTTAGAGTAACACCCTGACCTTTATAACATCGTAAGAAGTTTAACAACACCAGGTTAAAGTCCAACAGGTTTATTTGGTAGCAAAAGCCACACAAGCTTTCGAGGCTCTAAGCCCCTTCTTCAGGTGAGTCACCTGAAGAAGGGGCTTAGAGCTTCGAAAGCTTGTGTGGCTTTTGCTACCAAATAAACCTGTTGGACTTTAACCTGGTGTTGTTAAACTTCTTACTGTGTTTACCCCAGTCCAACGCCGGCATCTCCACATCATGACTTTATAACATCATCAGAGCCTGATCTGCATATTTAAAGGCGTATCCCACAGTGTCCCTCCTCTCTGCTCGGGACAGCAGAATGCCAGCGTACGGGTCTCCCAGGCAATTCTAAATGGAAACTATGGGCAGAATCTTCTTCATTCGCTGGTAGCGGTTTGCAGGGAGAAGGAGGTGTAATTCAGCAGGACGTGAACCCCACCACCTCCCGCGCTCCACCAGAGTGGGAAGGCAACTTTCCCACCCTGACACCAGCTGAGGCCCTTTAAAAGAACAATTAATGACCATTTAAACAACTCATCCCCCTGCTGCTGGGATGAACCCAGCTGGAAGGTGGCCGGTTCAGCAAGCTTCATCACAACAGGTCTAACCCTACAGCCAACCTGTCACCATCCCTTGGTCAGAGACACTCAGGGCCTGGATGAGGGACTAGACATCAGGAAGGGCACTGAGAGCTGCCCCTTGCCCTTGTTATTGACCTCTCTGCACCCCTCTCCCAACAAGCCCTACCTGCAAATCCCCTCCCCTCCCCTGCCCCACTGGCCTGTGGCCTGTGCCATTCCACAATCCTGGGTTCCAGAGCCTATCCCTCAGGCAGCAGACATGGCCTCCATAGAGCACGAGCTGCTGGCCCCTGATTGGCTGAGAGTTAGCACCGCCTGATGGTTTGCGGTTTGGTGGACCTTCCTGAAAAGCAGCAGTGTGGCTCTCTCACCGGCAGCCCACCATCAAGTGAAACCCCCAACACCTCAATAAGATTCCACCCAATGAGCCTCTTGCTCAGAGCGTCAAGAGGGTTAGTGCCACAAATACTTGTTCCCCTCTCTACACTGGAACTAACGCAGAGACATCCCTCTCCTGATGCTCTTGTAACTGATCTCAGGAACAGGTGCCAATGCCCTGTAACTGAAACTCCCACTTCAGCCATTCCTTGAAACCTTCAGGACGCTGCCTCTATAGGGCGGCACGATGGTTAGCACTGCTGCCTCGCAGCGCCAGGGACCCGGGTTCAATTCCGGCCTTGGGTCACTGTCTGTGTGGAGTCTGCACATTCTCCCTGTGTCTGCGTGGATTTCCTCCGGGCGCTCCGGTTTTCTCCCACAGTCCAAAGATGTGTGGGTTAGGTGGATTGGCCATGATAAATTGCCCCTTAGTGTCAGGGGGATTAGCAGGGTCAACACATGGGTTGCGGGGATAGGGCCTGGGTGGGATTGTTGTCGGTGCAGGCTCGATGGGCCAAATGGCCTCCTTCTGTACTGTAGGGATTCTATGATTCTCTCCCTCACTGCCCCTCCCCCCTTGGCACCCTCCCCCCCGTCACCCTTCTCCCCTTGCCATCCCTCCTTCCTCATCTCTTCCACCAATTCTTCTCCTCGTCACGTTCCTCCCTCCAATCTTTCCTTTCTCCTGCCTTTTCTCCACCCCCATCTCCCCCACCTTCTCATTTCTTCCTCTTCTCCCCCTCACCCCCCCACTTCCCTCCATTCCTTTCCCTCTTCCTCTGAGCTTTTCCCTACCTGGCGTCTGGCACCAGAGCTGACATTCCTCCTCAATGGATTGAGTGTGGATGCTGCACTGCTCCAGGTTGTGTTTTGTACACAGAGACCCTGAACATTGCTGGATAAACACAAACAAGGAGTTCAATGGAGGATGCGGAAGAAATGAGTTTGAAGAATGTACAAACATTGCGACGGGTCAAATATTAGCAGCAATTTGAGAATTTATCCATCAGAAATAGTAGAGATCATTAACCTTTCAGCAAGTTTCTTTTGCTAATAGAGTCATTGAAATTCATGGCATCATGGGAGACCACCCTCGCCATCATGTCTGCACTGACAGGAAATGAACCAATCACTAGCCAGCTCTTGGTGCGTAGCCCCGGAAGATACAACTTCTCAATTGCACATCCAAGAATTTTCAAATGTGATGAAGGTTTCTGCCTTTACCACCCTTACACCACCCACTCCCACCCATCTCCAACTCTCTACCTCGCTCCCTTCTTTCAGACTCTGCTTTGACTGGTTTTTTAGGCTCCTGAATTCATATCTCCTCGTAGGACTCAGCCTCAGATCTTGCTCTGAAAAGCCTTGGGATGTTTCATTAGGGGAAAGGTGTTATAGAAATACAAGTTGTTGTTGTAAATCATTGACATATTCCAGGAATAACCGAGAGTGAACTCTGCACAGCCACATTGCAAACTGTCTTTTTCTAATTGATGGGACGTTGAAGAGCCTTGGTGAGTTGCTGCAGTACAACTCCAAAAACACTTAAGATGTTTGGCACCATCCAGGACTAAGAAGCCCCACTTGATCGTTACCCCTCTCACAAATATCCACTCCCTCCACCGCCGACACTCAGTAGCAGCCATGCGTACCATCTACAAGATGCACTGCAGCAACTCACCAAGGTTCCTTAGGCAGCACCCTCCAAACCCTCAACCACTACCATCAATAGACAAAGGCAGCAGATACCTGGGAGCACCGCCTGGGAGGTTCTCCTCCGAGTCCCTCAACATCCTGACTTTTTAAATTTTTATTCATCCAGGGGTTGTGGGTATCGCTGGCTGGCCAGCGTTTATCACTTGTTGGCTTTGAACTGAGTGACTTGCTCGGCCATTTCAGAGGTTAGTTGAGAGTCAGCCACATTGCTGTGACTCTGGAGTCACATGTAGGTCAGACCAGGTAAGGATGGCAGATTTCCTTCCCGAAAGAGACATGGGTGAATGCTGGTGTCAATGTTGAAGGTACCCCTCGTTGCTGGGAAACGTGTGGTGAGAGTGCGCCATTGGCAGGACCGCAACATCCCACTGGTGTAAACGGCCGGAAGATTCCAGTCCACAGGTAGAATAAACATTATGAGGGAAGAAATATTCAAGAGTTTTGTATCATTGAAAGTAGAGAAGTGTCAGGTCCAGATGAAATGTTTCTCCAGATGTTAACAGATGCAGAGGAGGAAATAGCGGAGACTCTGACCACCATTCTCAATCCTTTCCAAGTACAGGATTGGAGATCTGTGAATGGTTAACAAGGAGGAAGGGGCAGATGGAGTAATTACGGAGTAGTCAGCCTGATCTCTCTGGTGGGAATGTTTCTGAGGGCACAGTGCCAGTTATCATTTACAGCAACACAGATTAATCAAACACGGCAACATGGATTCATACAGCACAATAACTCAGCTAACTCCTCTAAGAACACAGCCAGGTAAGATATGACCTTCCCTAAATGGCCCCCACTCATGTGGCACCCATCCCCCCCTCACTCTCTGCGGCCTGGCTACACTGACAGGCCTCTGATGGGCGGGCGGTAGTTCTTTGGGGCAGGATTTTTCCACGGGGTCCTCGATCCCAGTGAAGATCCCCCTGTGAGCTGATTAGTTGGCTCAATCCAACAGGCCTTCCCCAAAGGAGGTCACGTGGACTCTTGCCAGCTCTCCCACTGACAGGCAAGGCCTATTCCACCGATATTAAAAACTGCCCATTGTGTGGCTTGAAATCACATGTGGAGCAGAGCAACCAGAGCTGAGGGCTCCCTTTCCCTGAATGAGATCAGTGAATGTGTGGAGTTACTGCCCCGACATTTCAGGCCCTGTGTAAACTTTAAAACAATATCGATGGGTTAGTGGTGTGGGTGGTAAAGTGGCAGATGAATTTTAACATAGAGAAATGTGAGGTGATGTATTTAGGGAGGTCAAACAGTTATAGAGAACACACAATAAATGGGAATATGCAAAGAAGGGTGAATGAAGTGAGAGATCTTGGCGTATAAGTACACAGGTCCGTAAAGACAGCAGTCCAAGTAGATAAGCTTGTAAAGAAGGCATATTGGGATGCTCTCTTTCATTGGCAGAGTTATAGAGTACAAAATTAGGGATATAATGATGAAACTGTAGAAGACACTGGTGAGGCCACAACTGGAGTATTATGTGCACTTCTGGTCACCACATGACAGGAAGGATGTGATCGCACTGGAGAGTGTGCAGAGATTTACTAGAATGCTGCCAGGGCTGGAGAATTGTAACTATGTGGAGAGGTTGGGGTTGTTTTCCTTGGAACAGAGAGAGCTGAGGGGTGACATGATTGAGATATACAAAATTGTGAGGGTTAGAGAGACAGTAGACAGGAGAAACCTGTTTCCCTCGGCAGAGTGTTCAAAAACCAGGGGTCATAGATTCAAGCTAAGTGGCAGAAGGGTTAGAGGGGAACACGGGGAAAAACGTTTTACACAGAGGGTGATGGGTGCTTTTCTGAGGCAGCGGGAAATGTAGACAGAGTCAATGGATGGGAGGCTGGTTTGCGTGATGGATTGGGCTTTGTAGTTTCTTGCGATCTGGGTCAGAGCAGGAAGCCATACCAAGCTGTGATACAACCAGAAAGAGTGCTTTCTATGGTGCGTCTGTTGGTGAGAGTCGTAGCAGACATGCCAAATTTCCTTAGCCTCCTGAGAAAGGAGAGGCGTCAGAGCAAGGGATAAAGGGGATTTATTGGAGAGTGGAATACCACAGGAATGTGACCAATCACCAATGGAAGAACAGTGCATATCTCCGGCTGTTCAGGAAGGAGTTCAGAGACTCGTATCACACCCTGAGTGACAGGCCACAGGGGATAGTATCCAGTCACGAATGGCCTCCTTGTTGCAGTCGAGGAAATGACAGCTAACAATTTCCACGTCCCTGGGAGTGTTCCACAGAAACCCCGAGGGAGTCACCATTTGGCCATTCAGTAGTTTGGCAACTTGTGTTCCAAATCGTGAAGAGATTTAAGGAAGTTAACTGGGAGAAATTGTTTCCAGTGGGAGAAGGCCAAAAAATCCTAGGAGAAATTGGGACAATTTTTTACGCAGTGTGTCGTTGTGATCTGCAATGTCTGAAGGAATGACGGAAACAGAATCGATCAGGAGTTGGAGAAGCGCTTGGTGAAGTGTGGCGGTGGAGTGCAGGCAATTCTGTCAAAGGTCTGGCAGAGGTACGAGGGGTCAAAGCGTTTCCTTTAATGCTGTTTCACTCTATGATTCTACAGGAGTGATCATCAGAGACAAGCCTCCCTTCACACCTGTACAAATTGAATGCAAGATGAAAGGAGGGTGTTAGTAACAGAGACCAGATGTCCTCGCTGTGCTATTGGGACAATTGGGGCGGCACGGTAGCACAGTGGTTAGCACTGCTGCTTCACAGCTCCAGGGTCCCGGGTTCGATTCCCGGCTCGGGTCACTGTCTGTGTGGAGTTTGCACATTCTCCTCGTGTCTGCGTGGGTTTCCTCCGGGTGCTCCGGTTTCCTCCCACAGTCCAAAGATGTGCAGGTTAGGTTGATTGGCCAGGTTAAAAAATTGCCCTTTAGAGTCCTGGGATGTGTAGGTTAGAGGGATTAGCGGGTAAAATATGTGGGGGTAGGGCCTGGGTGGGATTGTGGTCGGTGCAGACTCGATGGGCCGAATGGCCTCCTTCTGCACTGTAGGGTTTCTATGATTCTATGATTGGCTACTCCAGTGAATATGAACTGAGAATGAAGCAAGATTTATTACTTACCCCGTTCAGGCACAGGCGCGTCCCCTGGTTACAGAGGGTGTAATTTGCTTTGGGAAGAGAGTCGGGACAAGTAGTGGCCAATCCGTCACAGTGACTCTCAAAGGCGCACTCTGTCTCAATTCTGCATCGCTGGCCTGGAGGCACCAACTCACACCGGGAATTACAGCAGGGTCCCTGAGTCGGACTGGGGAAATAATAGAACAAAGCACACAACTCAGTGGGATCGCACTATTCGGTCCCAGTAGGTATATGAATATCACCCTGTCGATGGCTCTGATCAGAGCACACAGGGAGTGTTAACTGTGGATCAGTGGCTGCCCTCCCGCCCTCCCTCAGAGGGTCGACACAACAAGTCCCAATCGCAACACTGAGCCCCTAATCCAGGAAGAGGTTTCAGTGCAGTACCGAGGAAGGGGGCTGCACTGCCAAAGGTGCTGTTTCTCAGATAAGATATTGAAGCAAGTCCAGCCTGTCTTCCCAGGTTGTTGCTCTGCTCCCAGCTGTGAGGACAGATGTGATCATCAACTGGACTTCTCTAACAGGTTGAAGAAGCCAATGTAGAAAGGTAAAGTTTGTACAAAGTGCCGATGGTGTGGGATCATCTGTGCTGAGACTATTTGCAGGACTGGTGTCTGCGTTGGAGTTTCCGAAACTACATTTCATATCATACAGTACAGAAGAGGCCCTTTGGCCCATCGGAGTCTGCACTGATAAAGCTACACTAAATTTACATCAATCCCACTTTCCAGCACTTGGTCATACTCCTGAATGCTACAACATTTCAGGTGTTTTTTTGCTGTTGTGAGGTTTCCTGTCTCTACCACCCATGGTGACAAACTCCTGCCCACAGCTGGTGCCGCCATTTGTATCGATCGTCAGTTAGAGTTTCCCACTTGTCCTGATTCATGTTGAAGGCGCTCATGTCTCTTTGGACAGAAGCCTTGATGTGGAGCTGCCTGGGCACCCAGCCGACCTCCCAACACAGGCGATATCTCTCCAATCCCATCCTGAGCACGTGCTCCAGCCAATGAAGCTTCCCTCAGGCAGATGTGGGCGTTCCCTCAGCACGATTCAGATACGAGAGAGAGAGAGAATTCTCCCTCTCCTTCACTCAGTATCACAAAGAGATGATCTGGTCCTCAACACATTCTTCTTGCTGTGACCTTCCTGTGTGCAAACTGACAACCAGATTTCCAACATTACACCAGGGACTATATTTCAGAACAGGCACTTATTTGGTCATAAGGCATGTGGGACATCCTGAGGAGGTTGTGAAAGGTACTACGTAAAGGTAAGTCCTTCCTTTCCCTTCACAAGTGGCAGACTCCCTCTCACTGTTTAATGTGATAACAATTTTCTTCCTGATCTCTAGCTCCCTGGTTTTCCCGCACTAGTTCCCATCCCTGAGTGTGACAGTGAGTGAATGCTGCAAAGTTGAGTAGAATGTTAGGACTTGGTGGTTGTAAAATTAGATTTTTAAAAATTGTAAAATGCTAAGGGGATAAAGCATTTCATGGTTCTGTTAAAAAAGGGTAGTTTTTTTTGTACTGAAGAGATGTAAATACATGCAGTACACAGACTGAAACATTATATCAAAGGGCCAAACAACAGTATTGCCTTGGTAACAGGCTTCAGACATTTGAATCGGAAGATGTTTTGGGATTTTAACCAATCAGTTTAGACTAGGCATTTGAATAACAGCAGCCTATCGGATTTGAATTTGATGCTTTGGTAACCTGTAAACCAATCCTATTGTGGGGATGTTGCTCTGTCATCAGGGGTATAACAGCCACAGCCCCCAGCTCCAGAGAGCCAGCCAGCAACTGCCTCTGCCAAGCTCACACCATATTTATGTCTTAAAATAAAACCTCACCTTGACAGTGAAGACAGAAGAAATCAGCAAAGAAGACAGAAGATTCCGGAAGATAAAACGTGGTTGTATTTTGAGAGTGACTAATAATTCGATATTTTTTTTAAATAAGTGGGAACTGTATTTATCTAAACAGTATTCCATTAGAATAGTGTTTTATTTGGTTTGTTAATGATTTAGTTAACCTGTTCACTGTTAGTTAAATAAAATAAAGTGTTACTTGTTGCTTTACAGAGAGTGTCTCCGGTAGTTATTTTGATTTGACCACTAAAAGTTGCTGAAGCGCAGATATTATCCCTTCTCACACTCACTTGAACAGATTGTGAAGGGAGGTACTTCTCTTTGAGTGGCTGAGTGCTAATTCTCAGAGAGGAGATCAACCTCCCCTTTGTAACAGTGAGTGCTATCTCACAAGGTCACTCGGACCATTCTGCGGAAGCTTCACTGGGAACAGTTTCCCTCTCTTCAGGTGAATCAATTTTCACTCAGGATCTCCTGGCAACGATGCTGCAGTGCGTGGTATCCCGGGTGGAGGGGGGGGGGCATGGAGGGGGCAAAAGGTGAATTCACAACACACACAAAACAGCTTCCTTTCTACGCTCTTGAATTTCCTGCGAACGTTCAGGGAGCTGAATTCCTAAGCTTCCTGATTGTAATTCCTAGAATCGAGGCAGACCCCATGAATACCCTGATTCCTGACTGCCTGGGAGTTTGCTGTGGCCTTGTTCAAGTGGTGAAGCCCTGGTCCTCCCCAAGTAAGGTCACAGAGATAAAGTGGGCGGGGCGGGGTGTGGGGGGGGGGGGGCGGTGTGGAGTGTGGGGGTGGGGGTGGGGGGGCGGTGTAGAACTGAATTCTTTCCCCAGGGGTTCCCCAGACCCAGATTCAGGCAGGGATCCAGCGAGGTTTGTGGGTCCGTGCAGCACACAAGAAAAAAAATGGACTAACCATTTAATTAAATAAAGTGATGTTAACATTGGATAATTACTTGTACAGATATAAAGAGATATATCAGAATTTTGTCATTGAGGTATCCTGAGGTTAGGCAGGTTCACGGGCTCCCAGGCCACCAGCATTTTCTGTGGGCTAAAGGGATCAGGTTTGTGTGTGTGCTGAATTTCCCAGGTTGCAGCCCCGATATCAACAGCTTTTAGTTGTACGCTATGCTGCTGATCATTGGCCACCTGGTATGGCTGGGGTGGGGTGGAGTGGGGAGAGGGAGGGGAGTGGGGAGAGGGTGGGGGGTGCAGGTGGATCAGGGGACCTCCTTGTAGGCTTGTTCCTGGGCCTGGTCAAGGTGGCCAATTGAGTTCTTGTAACCCAATGATGGCTAGGTTCACGCGGAGGTGTCCTGGTGAGGAAGTTAGTGTTCACTGGTACACATGGGACCTTGTGTGACCAATGGGCACTAATGGGAGCTGGAGTGTATCATCAGATTCAAACTTAATTTTCATAGAATCCCTACTGTGCAGAAGAAGCCATTCGGTCCATCGAGTCTGCACTGATTCTCTGACAAAGTATCTTTACCCAGTCCCTCTGCCCCACCCTATCCCTGTAACCTTACACATTCAGCATAGCCAATCCACCTAATCTACATATACTTGCAGTGTGGGAGGAAACCGGAGCAAAGCCACGCAGACATGGGGAGAATGTGCAAACTCCACACAGACAGAGACCTGAGGCCGGAATTGAACCTGGGTCCCTGGCGCTGAGAGGCAGCAGTGTGCCACCGTGCCACCTGCATGTCTTCAACTTACACTGACTTTTCCTTTTTGTTTACAGTAAACCCATAGGCCTGGACCGAGGAAGTGTGCTTGGTGATCTTGACCACCTGAAGCAGACTCCAATCCTGCTACATGAGCCCTAGAGGGGAATAGAGAGCACTGATGATAGGTGAGGAAGGAGCAGGAGCAGCGGGTGCAGTGTGGTCTCTGCTGTGTGCAGGTGAACATGGCCAAGAGGCAATGATCCCGAGTTCACAGTGACACACAAAGTGGTTTGGATAAAGTGGCACATTTCAAGCTTCACTTGCACGGTGCCATGTTGTCCATTTCTAGTAGAGAAACACACAGACTGGCACAGAGCAACAGACAGGCCACGCTGGCACTTTCCTGGCTAACATCATACTGCCACATCTCTGCGACAAACACACAAAGGGTTAACTTTCAGAGCACCTGGCATGTTCGGAGTACTGAGATCATATTAAGCCTGACACGATCTAGTACTCATTTTCTCACTGCCTAATCAGAGACACAGTGAGCCACATCTGGATTTTCAGTCAGCCTGTACTGTATCCAGAGGCAGATCCGTCCTCGGGAGAAAGTGTCTCAGGAGGAATTAGCGAATGTAGGATTGGCAGGACAATCCCGATCTCAGATAAATAACTCCCAGATCACCAGGTTCCTGAACGCTGCCCCTTAACCAACTCAAAAGAGTTTTTGCCCTGTCAGCTATTGCAGTTGTTTTTGGGCAGGGCATTTCCTGTGTATATTATCAAACTCTGATTCATATTTACTCGCCAATCAAGTGGATAGTTAAATGCAACCATAGCGACTGGGACTCCGCTCTAGTTTCCACCGAGTACAAAGGGTTAGAATTCTACCTTTGATGTGGGCGGCACGGTGACACAGTGGTTAGCACTGCAGCCTCACAGCACCAGGGACCCGGGTTCAATTCCGGCCTCGGGTCACTGTCTGTGTGGAGTCTGCAAGTTCTCCCTGTGTCGGCGTGAGTTTTCTCCAGTTTCCTCCCACAGTCTGATAATGTGCAGGTAAGGGGTCGATTGGCCATGCTAAATTGCCCCTTAGTGTCAGGGGGATTAGGAGGGTAAATATATGGGGTTATGGGGATAGGACCTGGCTGGGATTGTTGTTGGTGCAGGCTCGAGGGGCCAAAGGGCCTCCTTCTGCACTGTAGGGATTTTATGACGTGACCAATCTAAATACAAAATAAAATTCCTTTAGTGCCGATTGTCCCTTTGAGGACAGCACAGCAGAAGAGGGTCACTTGGTCTGAGGGACAAATTGGGACTGAGTGTGGATAATCAGCCCAGGGTGTGGAGCTCTCTCTCTCAGGCAGTAGACATGTAGGGACTGCAATGGGCCAGTGAGGCTGTTTTCCTTGTTAATAAATCCCCTTTGTATTGCTGACAAAGTCTGTATTGTGCATCATTCACCATTGTGTCCCTACATTGGACAGTCCAGTTTTAAGTTAGAAAGTGTTTTGACGACACCTGTAGCCTCTGCCAGAGCAGACCCAGAGCAGACCCAGAGCACTGTGAAGGCTTTCATGGTGGAGCTTCCTACCTGCATTGCTTTCCTGGCTTTAGCTTACAGGAAAGGTCCTTCGAATGGGAGCTGAGATCATAGCAGCAAGGGTCAGTGCTATTGTATCCAACATCGCACTCCTCTCCCTCCTCCACCAGCTGATTCCCACAGATAGGATGCACATTGTCTGTAATAGAATGATGACAGTATGGTCATCAGGCAATCTCACCCCCTTCAACACACTGGGCAACTCACTACACCCCACACCTCACCCTGAAGTCCCTCCCTCACCACCATCCCCTTCACTCTTACACACACTTCCCTCGCTGTTTCTCTCCCTCCCTCCCCATCAAACTCACTCCCCTCCCGACATAGTGCACTGAATGATTGACTCTCTGAATTAGCGTCATAGCAGAATCCCAACTTTCCTTATTCTTTCATGGGAGGTGAATGCTCCTGGCAAGGCCAGCCTTTATTGCCCATTCCTAATTGCTCTTGGAGCTGGTTAGGTTTAGGCCATTTCAGAGGGCAGTAATGAGTCAACCACGTCCAGATGGGTTTGACAACAATTGATGATAGTTTCATGGTCACCGTTACTGAGACTAGTTTTCAATTCCAGTTTATTAATTGAATTTAAATTCTGGATTTGACCTTGTGACCCTAGAGCATTAGTTTGGGCCTCTGGGTAACTATTCCAGTGACATCACTATTCCATCACCATCTCTCCCAGAAACAGTGAAATATGATACGATTACAAGTCTTTGGGGGAAATTTTGGGTGAGCTTTTCCGACTGAGCTCATTTCCTCCTTCGGTCCCTCGCTGAGGGAGAGAGCCAGTGAACAGCTGTGGAAATTCAAGCCTGTAATATCCTGGCCACACCAGCTATCAAGGAACAAAAAATATTTATTAACAGTAATAACTATGTATCGGGCAATGCAGATTCAATGCTTACAGTCATGTCTCCAGGATCGAACTGCTGGGACAAGCCCAGACAAGTTGGAGCAAAGCCCCAACTTGGTTCCCGACTGGTCTGCCTGGATTGTGAGACCCTTTCAGAAGACACCCCATTAAAGCGGCATCTCGGCCTTTTGGCTAGGATGCAAATGAGCTCAAGTCTTGGAGGAGGAACCTTCCCCTTCTCCAATCAGCTTGGCTCATGTAGATCAGGCCCAGGACAGGGTGGTTTGGTCGCTCGCCCTGTCTTGTCAGCCTGGATCGGAAATGTCTCAACTTGTTGAGACTCTGAATTGGATTTGATTTGATTGAATTGGAAAAGTATAAAAAAGGGGCCGGACAAACTCACTATTTCTTAAATGGGGGGAGAAAACGGCAGGTTCTGAACATCAGATTCCAATGCTCCAGTCTGAGCCCCATCAACAACACTGTCCACTTACCCTGAAAACACAGCTCCTTCCTTGCCAGCAGGGTGTTGCTGATGTGCCGGATTGAGCACGGAGACAGTTTGTCATTATTGTACTCATCTCCATCGGAGGCATAAGGATACATCAGGAAGTTTCCACCATTGCTCGCGGACTCCGATGGGTTGCACTCCTCACTCTTATCGTGCTTAACAAAACACAAAAAATGAGCTGACTTTTCCAATGCTGAAATGAGCGGGGGGGGGAGGGGAGGAGGAAGGGGGGAGGCGAGAGTGGGGGGGGGGGGGGGTGTAGGGGGCAAGGGAGGGAGGGGGGAGGGGGGCTGAGGGTGATGGGTGGGGAGCGGGGGGGGTGAGGAGTGGGGGGGTGAGGAGCGGGGGGTTGGGGGTGAGGGGTGGGGGGGTGAGGGGTGGGGTGGTGAGGGTAAGGGGTGGGGGGGTGAGGGGTGGGAGGGGTGAGGGGTGGGGGGGTGAGCGTGAGGGAGGGGTGGGGGGGAGGGGTATTTGTTTCCCTATCTTTTTCTCCTTTCTGGATTGGTTCTTACTCTACAACGGGGAAAGGAGTCAGCTGTTTGGTGAGAACCTGGTCAGTGGATAAATTATACCCTTTGCCTAGGGAATAAAGCAGTGCATAATTTGATGGTATATATATACAAAGCACAATGAATAATTAAAAATCAGCTGATAAGTATTTCAGACACATTAAGGAGAGCAGGACAAGTGATGTGTCAAGGCTGCAGCATGTGGGAGCAAGTTGTTGGGTTTGTAAACTGAACCAATCGCCAAGTCCGGATAGACTTCATGCTGTGGTCTTGAAAGAAGTGGCTGTTGAGATAATTGACGCACTGACGTTAATTTTCCAAAATTCCCTAGAATTGGGGAAGGTTCCATTAGATTGGGGTGACACGGTGGCACAATGGTTAGCACTGCTGCCTCGCAGCACCAGGGACCTGGGTTCAATTCCCGGCTTGGGTCGTCACTCTGTGTGGAGTTTGCATGTTCTCTCCACGGTTGCATGAGTTTCCTCCGGGTGTTCCAATTTCCTCCCACAGTCCAAAGGAGTGCAGGTTAGGTTGATTGGTCATGATAAATTGACTCTTCGTGTCAGCGGAACTAGCTTGGGTAAATGGGGTTGTGAGGATAGGGCCTGGGTGGGATTGTGGCCAGTACAGACTTGATGGGCCTAATGGCCTCCTTCTGCACTGTAGGATTCTATGTGATTGGAAAATTACAAATCTAATCCCTTTATCCAAAAAAGGAGGGACAGAAAGCAAGAGATTACAGGTCAGTTAGTCTAACATCTGTCATAGGGAGATTGTTATTAGCAATTATTAAAGATGTTATAGCAGGCAATTGGAAAAATGCAAAGCAGTCTGCCAGAGTCAACATGGTTTTGTGAAAGGGGAATCATGTTTAACAAATTTATTGAAGTTCTTTGAGGAAATAACGTGCTGTGGATAAAGGTAAACCAGTGGATGTGCTGTACTTAGATTTCCAGAAGACATTTGATTAGGTGCCACATATTTTCTATTCATTCATGGGATGTGTGGATCGTTGACGGGACATTTATTATCCATCCCTAATTGGCCCTTGAACGGAATGGCTTGCTAGGCCATTTCAGAGGGCAGTTAAGAGTCAACCACATCAAAAGTTATTGTGGAAGATAAAAGCTCAGTGTGTAGGGAGTAACATGTTGGCATGTATAGAAGATTGGCTGGCTATCAGGAAACAGATTTGGCATAAATGGGTCTTTTTCTGGTTGGCAGGATGTGCCTCAGGGATCAGTGCTGAAGCCTCAACTGTTGACAGTTAATATAAATAACTTGGAGGAAGGTATTGAGGATGTGGTTGTTAGATTTGCTGACGACAAAGATAGGTAGAAAGTAAATTGTGAAGAGGGACATAAAGAGGCTGTAGAGGGATCGAGATGGGATATGGGAGTGGGCAAAGAATGGAGTATAATGTGGGCAAATGTGAAATTGTCCATTTTGTCAGAAAGAATAAAAGAGAAGCTTATTATCTAAATGGTGAGAGGTTGCAAAGCTCTGAGGCGCAGAGGGATCTGGGTGTCTTAGTGCATGAATCACAAAAGGCTAATATACAAGTACAGCAAGTAATGAGGACAGCTATTAGAAAGTTAATATTTATTGCAAGGGGAATTGATCACAAAAGTAGGGAGGTATGCTTCAGTTGTACGGGGCATTGGTGAGACCACATGTGGAGTATTCTGTACAGTATTGGTCTCCTTATTTAAGAAAATATGTAAACGCATTAGAAGCAGTTCAGAGAAGGTTTACTAGACCAATACCCAGAATGGGCAGGTTGTCTTATGAGGAAAGGTCGAAGAAGTTAGGTTAGTGTCCACAAGAGTTTGGAAGAGTAAGAGGCAACTTGATCAAAACCTTGAAGACCCTGAGGGGTATTGACAGGGTGGATGTGGAGATGATGTGTTGTCTCATCTGAGAATCTAAAACTTAGGGTCACTGTTTAAAAATAAGGGGTCACTCATTTAGCAGAGATGAGGAAAGATATATTTTCTCAGAGGGTGGTGTGTCTCCGGAACTCTTTTCCTCAAGAGGCATTGGGAGCAGAATCTTTGAATATTTTTAAGGCAGAGTCAGACAGATTCTTGATTAATGAGGGGGGTGAAAGGTTATGGGGGGGTCAGCAGGAATGTGGGGTTGAGGTTACAATTCAATCAGCCATAGTCTTATTGAATGGCAGAGCAGGCTCGAGAGGCTGAGTGGCCTTCTCCTGCTCCTGATTCAGATGCTTGTACAGCTTCTGAGACACGCCAGATGATGCTGAACACAGTTGACCACCACAACACAAACTATTGTCATTCGAGATGGAAAGCTCCCACCATCATTGCCTATAATTACATCCACAAGCAGTCTGCCAATCAGTCACATTGTGGTAGATCTGTTTCACAACTTCATTTGTCCATCTTTGATGCTAACCCTCGATTACTTTACCTGATAAAAATGTATCAATTTTGGTCTACGTTCCAAACCTTTAGATGGGGGGTGGGGGTGGGGGGCGAGGGGGGGGTCCAGTTGTCCTGTGTGTGATTGCATTCGTTAACAGCACAGTATCATTTGAAGATTGTGCCTCCTTGTTCCAGATAGTTTCCAATCAAATACTTTTATCAATTAAAAATCTCGATCCGGTCATCCCCTTAACCTGCCAAACTCAAATGATCACAAATCAACCCTCCGTATCTGAACCCCCCACCCATCTCCCGCCCCCCCCACCCCCCCCCACCCCCCACCCATCTCCCGCCCCCCCACCCCCCCCACCCATCTCCTGCCCCCCCCCACCCCCCACCCATCTCCCGTGCCCCCCCCCCCCCCCCCGCCCCCCCACCCCCAGTTTGATCCGTTTAGCCTCGATGTGACCTTGGCTGTGGCTGTGGCTGTGACTGTTTTCCCATTGGCTGTCTGGACCTTGTTTAAATACCTGCAGCGGGTTTCCTGTCTGGCCCCGCCTGTCTGGGTCATTTATATACTCACAGGTGATCCCAGACTGTGACCAAGCTCATGCGCCAGAGTCAGTTGGACTATTCTCTGAGGAAGCTGGCTGCCGTAGTTCTGCACTGTGACCAGCCCGGTATTCAGATGCTTGGAGCAGACCCCTCCAAAAGGCCCTGTGAGAAAGTCAACGCCAGTGGTTATAACTGGGAGTACAGCAGCTGTCAGTACAGCAGCCTGTCTGATCAATGGGCAGAATCTTCCCAAAACAATTCAAAGTGTTGGACAGTAGGTTTTCTCAGTGAGGTAAGTACTGGGAATTTACAGCACTCTGAGCAATTCAGGAGTTGCAATGTGATTCTCACCAGTAGGGGGGCTGGAGTTTCAGCTCGCTTGAGACTCCGGTTGCTGAGCTCCAGGGGCGCCATTGTGCAGTGCATTGTGACTGGGAGATCTGTCACTCCTCCCCACCCCCCCAACATGCCATCACCCCCGCCCTCCCCACCACCCCCCTGCCCCTGACCACCTGGGAGGCTTCAATGACATCATGTCAGATCCCCGTTGGTGGGGGCCATCTGTGATCCTCGCTGGTGAGGACCTCGAAGGGTGAGCGGACTAAGGTTGTTAATGACATGTAAAACTCAGAGCCTAAGTACGCTGGGGGAACCTGGGCGAGGGGAGGAGCTCATTTGAGTGGAGGCTGCCTCGTGTGAGCCTACCTCCTGCTAAAGCTCCCAGCTGGAGGAGGAAACCCACACAAACATGGGGAGAACGTGCAAACTCCGCACAGTCACCCGAGGCTGGAATCAACCTTGGTGTCTGGTGTTGTGAGGTAGCAGTGCTGACCACTGTGCCACCGTGTCACACTGTGCCACCGTGTCACACTGTGCCACCGTGTCACACTGTGCCACCGTGTCACACTGTGCCACCCCATCATTCTCTGACTATCCTTCAGCAGCTGGGTCTGCTACTGGGGAATTACCCAGTGATTGCTGGCTCTGGACTCAGAGGGAATGATTGGCTTCAGGAGAGGCCATTCCCACGGTTCCCAATCACTGTCTGACACACCAGCAGCACTGACAGAGGGGACGTGTTTGAAATTCATCCTCGTAGTAACTCAATAGCAAACAGTCTTCACCTACTAGGATATACCTGCTGTGTCAATAAGGGTGTGAACCCAGTGTGATGGAGAGTGAAGGGAGGACAAGGCTTAATAATGTTCAGGAGCTCAGCTCGCTGGCTGAACCAGCACAGGCCTGGAACACTCCTGGTACAACACAGCACGGCACATTAATCTGTATAAAGCCACATAGAGCAGCGAGTGTGAAACAGTACAGAATGAGAACGATTGCAGTGTCCACTGAAAACTGTTTCTCCCCATGTGTAAAGCCAATAAATTTGATCTTACATTGGACTGAGTTTTAGTCATGTCCTCTGGATGGTGCAAAGCTTTACAGACAATGAGGTATTTTGAGTGTAGTCACACAAAGCACGTACGGCACCGTCAATATCTTGTGCAAAGCTCTGCGTTCAGACACAACACTGGATTAGGTTAGAGAAGGATTGATACTAAATATCAAACTGATCACTATCAGCAGGCTGTGACTTCTGCTGCAATCCCAAAATATTCCTTCCAAAGTCACAGGGATTTAATGAGTGTATATTGTCACACTAAACTCACACGCTCCCTTTCTCTGTCCATGGTAGAGAAAGGGGAACTGAAGTAAGAGACATGTTGTGAAACTTTTCATTTTGCACTATTCAGGACACATGCAAGAATGGCAAATTTCAAACTGTCACAACAATTTATACAACAAGGGAGAAGGATATTGATTGATTGTCAAGACAATTCTGATTGGCCAAAATGTTGCCATGGTGAAAGCAATGAGGAACTAACGGCTCCCCATACCTCCGGTTAATTCACAAAAGGTGCTTGAACATATTCCTTTTGTTTGCGGAGAATCAGTCCTTGTGTATGAATCTATGTCATTTCTAACCAGTGTAAATGAGCCACGCTACGAACTCGACTGATGATGTTAAGTTGGTTGTTAATGTCGTTATTAGCACGCTCAGGATTGTTTAGCAACTGCTGCCCAATTGCGGAATCACAGTTAGTTTTGGGTTTTCTAAGCATGGGCTGGTTGAGTACAGTCTTCACTCTGTCAATTCCAAACAACCAAAATAACCTGCTGTTTGATTCGATCAGCCAATTGGGAAGCCTACATACCTTGTATCGTGCTGCCACCAAGATAGATACACAACCTTGCTGGAGACAGAATGTCACCTGGGCTGACAGCGACATTGTGTTCCAACAGGAAAACATGAAGTGGTTGGGGGTGGGGGTAATTCAGGTTCAACGAGTGGGCGTAGCAAGTGTGAAGATTGTGGGATCAGTTGGAAGTAAAATTTCTGATATTAGCAGAAAACAGAGAGCATTATTTATATATTCAGAGCCTCAAGACATTCCAATGTTCTTCATAGCCAATAAAGAAAGCACTTTTTAAAACGTCATCACTATTGTTTGTAGTTAATTCCCACACACAGCAAGATCCCGCAAACTGCAATGAGTTAAACAGACAAGTAAACATTGTTAAATGTTGGATAGGACATCAAGAGAACTTGCCTGCTCTTCTTCAGAGAGTGTCATAGGAACTTTTACATCTACCCAAGGGCACAGACAGGGTCTTGATTTAACATCTCTTTGAAAGATGGAAGTTCTGACAATGCAGCACACTCTCAGTACTGCATAACTGGGTCAGCTTGGAAAATGTGCTCAAGTCTCGAGAGTGGGACTTGAGTGTTTAAACAGCTGCCTCAGAGACACTGAGCCCAGCTGATACGATCACTCATTCACATTTCGGTAAGAACCGACTGTTTAGAATCAGAGAATCATAAAGTTCACGGCACAGAAAGAAGCCACTTAGGCCATTGTGTGTGTGCCAACTGAAAACTGACCCACCCAGTCTAATCCCACTTTCTAGCATCTGATTTGGAGCCCTGCAGGTTATGGCACTTGAGGTGCATATCCAGATATCTTTTAAACAAGTTGAGGATTTCTGCCTCTACTACCCTTTCAGACAGTGAGTTCCACACCTTCACAACCCTCTGGGTGAAAAACATTTTCCTCAGTGGGCTGACGAATGGCAGATGGAGTTTAATTTAGATAAATGCAAGGTGATGCATTTTGGTAGATTGAACCAGGGCAGGACTTACTCAGTTAATGGTCGGGCATTGGGGAGAGTTACAGAACAAAGAGATCTAGGGGTACAGGTTCATAGCTCCTTGAAAGTGGAGTCACAGGTGGACAGAGTGGTGAAGAAGGCATTCAGCATGCTTGGTTTCATTGGTCAGAACATTGAATACAGGAGTTGGGACGTCTTGTTGAATCATAGAAATCATAGAAACCCTACAGCACAGAAAGAGGCCATTCGGCCCATCGTGTCTGCACCGACCACAATCCCACCCAGGCCCTACCCCCATATCCCTACATATTTACCCATGAATCCCTCTAACCCCAACGCATCTCAGGACACTAAGGGCAATTTTTAGCATGGCCGATCAACCTAACCCGCACATCTTTGGACTGTGGGAGGAAACCGGAGCACCCAGAGGAAACCCACGCAGACACGAGGAGAATGTGCAAACTCCACACAGACAGTGACTCAAGCCGGGAACCAATCTCAGGTCCCTGGAGCTGTGAAGCAGCAGTGCTAACTACTGTGCTACCATGCCGCCCATTGGTACAAGACATTGGTAAGGCCACACTTGGAATATTGTGTACAATTCTGGTCACTCTATTATAGAAAGGATATTATCAAACTAGAAAGAGTGCAGAAAAGATTTACGAGGATGCTACCGGGACTTGATGGTTTGAGTTATAAGGAGAGGCTGGATAGACTGGGACTTTTTTCTCTGGAACGTAGAAGGGTGAGGGGTGACCTTATAGAGGTCTATAAAATAATGAGGGGCATAGGTCAGCTAGATAGTCAATATCTTTTCCCAAAGGTAGGGGAGTCTAAAACTAGAGGGCATAGGTTTAAGGTGAGAGGGGAGAGATACAAAAGTGTCCAGAGGAGCAATTTTTTCACACAGAGAGTGGTGAGTGTCTGGAACAAGCTGCCAGAGGTAGTAGTAGAGGTGGATACAATTTTGTCTTTTAAAAAGCATTTAGACAGTTACATGGGTAAGATGGGTATAGAAGGATATGGGCCAAATGCGGGCAATTGGGACTAGCTTAGGGGTTTTAACAAAAAGGGCGGCTTGGATAAGTTGGGCCGAAGGGCCTGTTTCCCTGCTATAAACCTCTATGACTCATCTCCCCTGTAATCTTTCTGCCAGTTACATCTCAATAAAGCCTCCGCATACACTCCTCTGTTCCAAGGAGAACAAGCCTAACTTCCTCTGCTTTCTCTTTGACTCTTTGTTATAGCTCATGGAGTAAAAGGGATAATAGCAACATGGATACAAAATTGGCTGAATGATAGGAAGCAGAGAGTAACGATCAATGGATATTTTTTGGGCTGGAGGACGGTTTGTAGTGGAGTTCCCCAGGGGTTGGCATTGGGACCCTTGCTTTTTCCTGATATATATTAATGATCGAGATCTTGGTGTGCAGGGGACAATTTCAAAGCTTGTGGATGACACAAAACTTGGAAGTAAACTAAACTGTGAGGAGGACACTATAGAACTTCAAAAGGACATAGACAAGATTATGGAGTGGGCAGATAGGTGGTAGATGAAGTTCAATGTGGAGAAGTGTGAGGAACATGGAGACACAACATAAAATAAAGGGTAAAATTCTTACAGGAGCAGAGGGACCTGGGTGCATATGTGCAGAGATCATTGAAGGTGGCAGGCCAGGTGAAGAGAGCAGTCAGTAAAGCATATAATATTCTGGGCTTTATTAATAGGGGCACAGAGTACAAGAGCAAGGAGGTTAAACACCAGCTGGAATATTGTGTACAGTTTTGGGTGCCATACTATAGGAAGGATGTGAACCCATTGGAGAGAGTGCAGAAGAGGTTTACAAGAGTGGTTCCAGGATAAGAAACTTCAGTTATGAGGGTAGATTGGAGAGGTCAGGACTGTTCTCCTTGGAGAGAAGAAGGTTAAGAGGAGATTTGATAGAGATGTTCAAAATCATGTCTGGCCTGGACAGAACAGATAGGGAGAAACGGTTCCCACTCATAAAAGGATCAAGAACTAGAAGGCACAGATTGAAGGTGATTTACAAAAGAAGCAAATGTGATGCGAGAAAAAGTTTCTTCACACAGCGAGTGGTTGGGGTCTGGAATGCACTGCCTGAAGGTGTGGTGGAGGCAGGTTCTATCGGGGCATTCAAGAGGGCATCAGATGATTATTTCAAGAGAAACATTGCGCAGGGGTACGGGGAAAAGGCAGGGGAATGGCACTAAGTCATGGGGCACGTTTGGAGAGTCAATGCAGATACAATGGGCCAACCGGCCTCCATCTGCACTGTAACAGTTCTGTAGTTCTGTGAATAAAGTCACAGTTCTTATGAAATGTTGTAAAGAGGGATTTTCCTTACCCGTGTTTCCTTGCCATGCGACTCCCAGTACGCCACTGTAATCTCGATCTGTCAGCAGGTATGACAAGCAGTAGTTGCTCCAGTTTTTGCTAGAATGTAATTCCAGCAGTTTCTCTATGCTGATGAAGCGGGTATGGAGTGGACTGGTCTCATTATATTCTGAGTCAATCTAAAATTCAAAAATTCATTACTAAGCACCGAAAGAAAGACAGAGAGACTGCAGAAACCACACCTCCAAGTGATTAAAACCAACACTGGGAAGAGCACTGTGCATTATCAGTTCCACTTGCATCTTATCTGGCCTGATGGAGTTAGCGTTTTCTTGCTAGAGATGTCTTTGTGAAGTGTGTGTGGAACCAATTTAACCCGCATTCTCAGTGAATACGGAACTGGCTGCCCAGATTGGCAATCTCAGTCAGAAAGGATTTTGTTTTGCAGAGTAAGATTGGCATGCTGGAGAGTTACGTATAGCGACTGGGAGAATTCTGGGTCCATTGCTCTCAATACTCACTTCTGGGGTGTAGATTGTGACAAACTAGACTGAGAAATATGAAAAAATGGAATAGAGAGTGAGAATCTCACTGCATCAACATCAGGGGATAGTGAATAATTTTTAAAGAGTTGTTTGATGGGACAAAGAGACAGACTGCCAAAGTTTTTGGTCTTCCACTCATCAGGACACAAGATAAACTAACAGTAAAGGGAACAGCAATTTAGACTGTAGGATAAGAGAACGCTAATTGTTTGGCAAGTGGACTCTGATTGGTAGAGGTGTTGCCATGGGGAATGTTTGTTTAATGGAAGGCTCCCTTTTTAAGGGATGTCATCCGCTCCTATTTTCTTTCAGCTGGGAGGAGAAGCAGTGATGGCCATTAAACATCCTGACCAGGGAGGTTAACTCTTTCTTGTATCTCTCAGTCAGCAATGTTAGAACACCGTGTCTTCTTTATTGATTGGAAGGATGTGGGGATCACTGGGAAGGCTGGTATTTATTGCACTGGGAAGATGGTGATAGACTGGGAGATTTCCTCAGCTGCTTCAAAAGGTCGTTAGGGTCCATGTTTTGAAAGTGGCAACATGCAGCATAGGATCCGAGTTAATCTCTGTGACTTGAATACCTGTTGGACAGCGTTCACAAAGAATTCGCCCTGAGTATTCCAGCCCATAGTCCCTTGTACAATGTGATTGGCTGTTAGACTGGCCAATGGTTAATATGTTGGCAAGTGCTCCAATAATTGCCTCAATACATAGACAGTCCAAAGATGTGTAGGTTACCGAGATAAGATGGAGGGGAGGGACTGAGTGGAGTGATCTTTTGGTGCAGACTCAATGGCCTCCTTCTGCACAGTAGGGATTCTATGATTCTATAGCATACATGGATGTTATATTATAATTCATACTGGGACTGTGGGCATCATTGACAAGGACAGCATTTATTTCCCATCCCTTATGGCTGAAGGGGGTTTGATGTAATCAGCCAGGTTGGTGTGGGACTGGAGTTACATTAGGCTTGAGATAGGAAACTGCTCATTAACTCACAAAGACAATCCAGGACAGGCAGTCTGTGATGCAAAGATTACAGAGGGGTAACATCTCACCCAGAAAAAGGAAGAACACTGCCTGGAAACGCTGCCTAGATAGTGAAGTAGGGCAATTCTTTTCACCTGCAGACTATGGCCTGGATTTTTGCCACGTTGGGGCGGCCCTCCATCTTCATATCTTCAACGCGGGTGCAACTGCAGTCAGGCTGGGGTTCACAAATGCCCTATTTGTGGAGGTTGCTGGCCAGTTGCATCCAGTGAAGTGGGCATTTGGAACAACAGGAGATTGTCAAACCTATCCAGGAAGTACCAAAGCTGTCAAAGAACTGTCCAAGGACAGTAGGTGAGTTGACATGGAGGGGATAAGGGCAAAGGATGGTGGGTGAGGGGAATGGATTGGCATAGAAAGCATGGGGGCTGTGGGCTGGGTAGAGGGGCACTAAGTTGACATAGAGGGTATGAAGAGGTATGGGAGTTGGTTGGGGGCATAGGTTGGCATGGATGGGTTATAGGGAATGTGTAGGGGAGTGTGAGAGAGGTGGGGGACTGATGTCTGAAGGGGTGTTTTTGGTTTTATTATCTTTTATTTATTAAAAGACAGCGCTGGAGCACAGAGGCTGGCCTTGCACCCAGCCCCCCCACCACACCTGGCTGTCTGAGCATCCATTCCAGGGCTGCCCTTCCCGACTCCTGTTTCAGCCCGTCCCATCACCCAATTGAAAATTCAGCCAGTATGCAAATGTTTTTAAACGTTCTTCCGACTTGACAAACCTGACTCCAGGTGGCAATCTGGGTACATTTGCAACTCTGAGTGGAAAAGCCAGAATGTATGGAGTCAGTCATGGAGTTCATTGCCAGAAACTTCCAAACATTTAGACAGGCAAACACTGATTAGGGACAGTCAGCATGGCTTTGTGAGTGGAAAATCGTGTGTCTCAAATTTAATTGAGTTTTTTGAAGGGGTGACCAAGAAGGTAGATGAGGGCAGTGCAGTTAATGTTGTCTACATGGACTTTAGCAAGGCCTTTGACAAGGTACCGCATGGTAGGTTGTTGCATAATGTTAAATCTCATGGGCTCAGAGGTAGCCTACTGCATACAAAATTGGCTTGATGACAGAAGCCAGAGGGTGGTTGAGTTGTTTTTCAAACTGGAGGCCTGTGACCAGTGGTGTGCCTCAGGGATCGGTGCTGGGTCCACTGTTATTTGTCATTTATGTTAAGATTTGGATGAGAATATAGGAGGCACGGTTAGTGAGTTTGCAGATGACATCAAGATTGGTGGCATAGTGGACAGTGAAGAAGGTTATCTCCGATTGCAACGGGATCTTGATCAATTGGGCCAGTGGGTTGACGAATGGCAGATTGAGTTTAATTCAGATAAATGCGAGGTGATGCATTTTGGTAGATCGAACCAGGGCAGGACTTAATTATTGGTGGGGCGTCGGGGAGAGTTCCAGAACGAAGAGATCTAAGGATACAGGTTCATAGCTCCTTGAAAGTGGAGTCACAGGTGGACAGAGTGGTGAAGAAGACTTTCGGCATGTTTGGTTTCATTGGTAGGAACATTGAATACAGGAGTTGGGACGTCTTATTGAAGTTGTACAAGACATTGGTAAGGCCACATTTGGAATACTGTGTACAGTTCTGGTCACCCTATTATAGAATGGATATTATTAAACTAGAAAGAGTGCAGAAAAGATTTACTAGGATGCTACCGGGACTTGATGGTTTGAGTTATGAGAGGCTGGATAGACTGGAGTGATCTCCGGCAAGTGGGAGGCCTTTAAAACCAAATTAACTGGAGTTCAGGGTCTAGAGTTAGGGGCGGCTCGGTGGCACAGTGGTTACCATTGCTACCTCACAGCTCCAGGGACCCAGGTTTGATTCCCGGCTTGGGTGACTGTGTGGAGTTTGCACGTTCTCTCCATGTCTGCGTGAATTTCTTCCGGGTGCTCCAGTTTCCTCCCACAGTCCAAAAATGTGCAGTTTAGGTGGATTGGCCATGCTAAATTGCCCCTTAGTGTCAGGGGATTAGCAGGGTAAATATATGGGGATAGGGCCTGGGTGGGATTGTTGTTGGTGCAGGCTCGATGGGTCAAATGGCCTCCTTCTGCACTGTAGGGATTCTGTTCTATTCTATATGTTCCTGTTCGGGTGAAGGACAAGGCTGGCAGGAGCAGGGATCCCTGGATGACAAAACATATTGAGGTTTTGGCCAGGAAAAAGGAGGCATGGCTCAGGTACAATCAGCTGGAATCAACGGATTCTCTGGAGGTGTTCAGGGGATACAGGAATATACTCAAGAAGGAAATTAGGTGGGCAAGAAGTGGGCATGAGGTAGATTTGGCTGAGAGGATTAAGGTGAATCCAAAGGGATTCTTTAAGTATATTAAAGGAGAAAGAATAACTAGAGAAAGAATTAGGACCCCTCAAGGACCAAAGTGGACACATACGTGTGGAACCGCAGGCGATGGGTGAGGTTCTCAATGAATCTTTCTCCTCTATGTTTACTGTGGAGAAAAACATGAAGACTTGGGAACCGGAGAAAGTTGGTGGCGATATACTGGGGACAGTTTGCGTTACAGTAGAGGTGATGGATGGATCAAAATTTATGAAGGTGGCCCTGACCAGGTATATCCAAGAACACGGCGTGAGGCTAGAGACGAAATTGCAGGAGCCCTGGCTGGGATATTTGCATCATCTTTAGCCATGGACGAGCTACCAGAAGACTGGAGGGTAGCAAACGTTGTGCCCTTATTTAAGAAGGGCTGCAAAGAAAAACCTGGGAATTATAGACCGGTAAGCCTAACAATGGTGGGTAAGTTACTAGAGAGGATTCTGAGGGATAAGATAGAAGGCATTTGGAAAGACAGGGTTTGATTAGGAGTAGTCAGCACGGCTTTGTGCATGGGAGATCCTGCCTTACAAACTTGTTAGAGTTCTTTGATGAAGTGACCAGGAAGGTTGATGAGGGCAGGGTGGTAGACGTAGTCTATATTGAACTCCATTTCAATATAGTTCAGTAAGGCCTTTGATAAAGTTCCACATGGTAGGCTGCTCTGGAAGGTTAGATCACATGGGATCCAGGGAGAGCTGGCAAATTGGATATACAATTGGCCTGATTGGCCGGAAACAGAGGGTAATGGTGGAAGGTTGCTTGCCGGACTGGGGACCTGTGACCAGTGATGTGTCCCAGGGGTCAGTGCTGGGCCCATTGCTGTTTGTTATCTATATCAACAATTTGGATAAGAATGTACAAGACAGGATTAGTAAGTTTGCAGATGACATTAAAATAGGTGGCATTGTAGATAGTGAGGAAGGTTATCAAAAATTGCAGCAGGATCTTGATCAACTGGGGCAGTGGGCCGAGAAATGGCAAATGGAGTTCAATACAAATAAGTGTTGCATTTTGGAAAGTCAAATCAAGGTAGGACTTTCATGGTGAATGGTAGGTCCTTAGAGAGTATTGTGCAACAGAGGGACCTTGGAGTTCAGGTGCACGGTTCTCTAAAAGTGGAGTCACAAGTAGATAGGACAGTATCCTTCATCAGTCAGGGCATTGAATAAAGAAGTTGGAAAGTTATGTTGCAGTTGTACAGGATGTTGGTGAGGCCGCACCTGGAGTATTGTGTTCAGTTTTGCTCACCTTCCTATAGGAAAGATGTTATTAAACTGGAGAGAGTGCAGAAGAGATTTACAAGGATGTTGCCAGGACTCAAGGGACTGAGTTATAGGGAGAGGTTGGGCAGGCTAGGACTTTTTACTTTGGAACGTAGGAGACTGAGGGGTGATCTTATAGAGGTGTATAAGATCATGAGAGGCATGGATAGGGTGAATGCACTTTATCTTTTTCCCAGGGTTGGGGAATCGAGAACTAGAGGGCATAGGTTTGAGTTAAGAGGGGAAAAAATTAAATGGGAACCCGAGGAGCAACTCTTTTTACACAGAGGGTGGTACGTATGTGGAATGAGCTGCCGGAGGAAGTGGTTGAGGCAGGGACATTGACAACATTTAAAAGGCATTTGGACAGATACATGGATAGGAAAGGTTTAGAGGGATATTGGCCAAATGCAGGCAAATGGGGTTAGCTTAGATGGTCTTTTTGGTCGGCATGGACCAGTTTGGGCCGAAGGGCCTGTCTCCATGCCGTAGATTCTTTGATTCTATGAATTGAACTTTTTTCTCTGGAGCGTTGGAGGCTGAGTGGTGATCTTATGGAGGTCTATAAAATAATGAGGGGCACAGATCAGCTAGATAGTCAACATCTTTTCCCAAAGATAGGGGAGTCTAAAAGTAGAGGGCATAGGTTTAAGGTGAGATGGGAGAGATACAAAAGAGTCCAGATTTTTTCACACAGAGTGTCTGGAACAAGCTGCCAGAGGTAGTAGTAGAGGTGGGTACAATTTTGTCTTTTAAAAGCATTTAGACAGTTACATGGGTACGATGGGTATAGAGGGATATGGGCCAAATGTGGGCAATTGGGACTAGCTTAGTGGTAAAACTGGGCAGCATGGACAAGTTGGGCTGAAGGGCCTGTTTCCATGCTGTAAACCTCTATGACTCTATTTTCATCAGTGAATTAAGGAGAATCCTTGGGTCTGTAACATTTCTAATTTCCATCTTGAAGTACTAGAATAATGTTAACTTTCTAGACACTGCTAAAGACATCAGTGCATGCTAGCTCTGTTTTTGGAATGACCTTTATTGTGTGAATGAGGAGCGGGTCTGTTGTGATGATATTTTGGGTGAATAGAAGCATTTGTTATTTCTTTTGATTGAACCCTTTGGCAAAGCTTGTGTTGGGTCTTCTATTCAAAGCCCAGGCATTCTTTCAAAATCTGTCTTGCTGTGATTAGGCAAGAAGTTCAGAAAAGAGGAATCCTCTATCTCCCTGTGTCCATGACAGCTGATTCAGTTTGGCATGGGAAAGGTTTGTGGATGGCTTCCTGGCCCACCTTTAGGTGGGCAGGCTGGGGGGAACTCATCATGTGGTGAGCGCCACAAACATACTGTGGCAGTCCCTTGTTCAAAGAGACTCAGTGCCTGATTGAGGAACCCAGCATCAGGAATGGGGGACCACTGAGAGCCACATCTATTAAGTTGGTGCTGACACCACTCCCATACCCTGTGAGACACACCCATGATCCCCTTCCTGCCAGCCATCACCCACCTCTGCTCTGGGTTCCGGCAGTGCTGCTAACTTCAGTGTGTGTAGTACCTGCGGCAGCCACTCGCTCCCTGGTGGTATTGCTGAATATAGAAGAGGTGCCAGCCTCTGATTGGCTTCTGTCTCGATCCCGAGGGGGCCTCTGGGGTCTGTGACCTGGGGGGAGGGGCCTCAATCCTGGTGGGGAGGGCCTCAATCCTTTTGGGGGGGGTGGGGTGGAGTACCTCGATCCCAGGAGGCCTCAATCCCAGGGGAAGTCCCCTGCTGTGTTATCAAGTGGCTGGTTGGAATTAGATGCGATTTGCCTTCTCAAAACCAGGTGACGTGGGGATTGTGCTGGTTCTCCAACCAGCAGCTGCGACCCTTGTCACCTCCACAAAGGTTCTGCCCTGGGCTCCTGGTCACTCTCCAGCATTATCTTACATCATTTTGGTAAGTGTCTAAAATGTTATACTTACCAACAAATCCATCACTTGGAAGTTTGTGTGACGTATCCCCTCAAAGTCCACACTCTCGTATATTCTGTTCACTCCCTTCAAATAACTGGCAATCTGAAGGAGGGCAGACAATTCATTAAATTCTTTAACATCAAGGGCAACCCTCTCCCTCTACAAAGATTTTTCATTGCTATTTATTTCTGGGTGGTAGTTTATCAAACTTTATTTAATAACACAGTTTAACTATAACAAATGAAGCGGCTTAACTATTATCAAATGAACAATATTTAAACATGAAAAGATACAACTCTAATTTCTAACTTATCTCTGTTTCAGTTCCAAATAAGCAACATTATTCTTACAGAATCAAAAAACACTTTAAATACAGTTAGAAACTATAAATATCTTTGCAATAGGGATATAGTCAGCCTGAAGCTTTCAGAGAAGTTTTTATTTTCAGAGCAGTTTGCAGACCTCTGCCTTTAAACAAACCCCAGTCAGAACGGAAAGCTGTTTTTCTCTGCTACATACTGAGCTCCTCGAATCATAGAATCCCTACAGGGCAGAAGGAGGTCATTCAGCTAATTGAGCCTGCACTGACCACATTTCCACCCAGGCTTTATCCTCATAACCCCTTGCATTTACCCTAGCTTGTCCCCTGATACTAAGGGACAATTGAACATGGCCAATCCACCTAACCCGCACATTTTGATTTGATTTATTATTCTCACATGTATTAGTATACATTGAAAAGTATTGTTTCTTGCACGGAATACAGACAAAGCATACTGTTCATAGAGAAGGAAAAGAGAGAGTGCAGAATGTAATGTTACAGTCGTAGCTAGGGTGTAGAGAAAGATCAGCTTAGTGCGAGGTAGGTCCATTTAAAAGTCTGATGGCAGCAGGGAAGAAGCTGTTCTTGAGTCGGTTGGTACGTGTCCTCAGACTTTTGTATCTTTTACCTGACAGAAGAAGGTGGAAGAGAGAATGTCCAGGGTGCGTGGGGTCCTTAATTATGCTGGCTGCTTTTCCAAGGCAGCGGGAAGTGTAGACAGAGTCAATGGATTTGCGTGATGGATTGGGCTACATTCACGACCTTTTGTAGTTCCTTCCAGTCTTGGGCAGAGCAGGAGCCATACCAAGCTGTGATACAACCAGAAAGAATGCTTTCTATGGTGCATCTGTAAAAGTTGGTGAGAGTTGTAGCTGACATGCCAAATTTCCTTAGTCTTCTGAGAAAGTAGAGGCGTTGGTGGGCTTTCTTAACTATAGTGTCGGCATGGGGGGGGACCAGGACAGGTTGATCCAGACATCTAAAACCTTGAAGCTCTCGACCATTTCTACTTCATCCCCATTGATGTAGACAGGGGAATGTCCTCCACTACGCTTCCTGAAGTCGATGACAATCTCCTTCATTTCGTTGACATTGAGGGGGAGATTATTGTCGTTGCACCAGTTCACCAGATTCTCTATCTCTTTCCTGTACTCCGTCTCGTCATTGTTTGAGATGCGATCCACTACAGTGGTGTCGTCAGCAAACTTGAAAATCGAGTTGGAGGGGAATTTGGCCACACAGTCATAGGTGTATAAGGAGTATAGTAAGGGGCTGAGGACACAGCCTTGTGGGGGACCGGTGTTGAGGATGATCGTGGAGGAGGTGTTGTTGTCTATCCTTACTGACTGTGATCTGTGAGTTAGGAAGTTCAGGATCTAGTCACAGAGGGAGGTGCCGAGGCCCAGGCCATGGAGCTTGGAGATGGGTCTTGTAGGAATAATGTGTTGAAGACTGAGCTGTAGTCAATAAATAGGAGTCTGACATAGATGTCTTTGTTATCTAGGTGTTCCAGGGTTGAGTGCAGGGCCAGGAAGATGGCGTCTGCTGTGGACCTGTTGAGGTGGTAGGAGGAAACCAGAGCACCCGGAGGAAACCCACACAGACACAGGAGAACACGCAAACTCCACACAGATAGTGACCCGAGCCAGGAATTGAACCCGAGTCCCTGGCGCTGTGAAGCAGCAGTGCTAACCACTGTGCCACCGTGCCTCCTTGGATTAACCACATTATGACATGGCCCTGTCAATCTAAACTCACCTTCCATTCCTTTAATTAAAAAGCGCAGGTGACCTTTACTTTTTGTAAACAAAAGACTCTCCTAAGTACATTGCTGACATGAGTAATCATCCTGCTCTCCCACCATCTGAGCTGTATTCCTTCCAAACATGCTGACTATCTGGAGAAAAACACTGAATTTTAAAACATTCCCCTGAACATGAAAGAACATACTTATATTTATACCTATAGCAACTACTATCATCACATATTGCTGCTGTATTTTTCTCAGTGCATTCATGTTTTGTAAGAAATGTCTCCTGTGCCTATGTTCTGCCAGGAATTGGAGGTGAGTTCACACCAGGCAAAGGTGTGGGAAATGAACTCGAGTTCCAAACATCGCTGAGTCTGTGTATTGGGAAGCTCCTCCTGACATTACTGAGCCTGTGCATTAGGTCAGACTGACACCCTGAGCTACAGACAAAGGTTAGCCTGTACATTGACCCAGCAAAGGTGGTGGTCCTGATCATTAGCTGGAAAGTTGTAGGTGGGCAGGAAAGCCACTGGATTTTACATTCCTCGGGCAGTTATTTGGCTGAAGTTGTGGATTTACCCCCACGAAGGATGATCATAGAAATCATAGAAACCCTACAGTGCAGAAGGAGGCCATTCGGCCCATCGAGTCTGCACCGACCACAATCCCACCCAGGCCCTACCCCCACATATTTTACCCGCTCATCCCTCTAACCTACGCATCCCAGGACTCTAAGGGTCAATTTTTTTTTTAAACCTGGCCAATAAACCTAACCCGCACATCTTTGGACTGTGGGAGGAAACCGGAGCACCCGGAGGAAACCCACGCAGACACGAGGAGAATGTGCAAACTCCACACAGACAGTGACCCGAGCCAGGAATCGAACCCGGGACCCTGGAGCTGTGAAGCAGCAGTGCTAACCACTGTGCTACCGTGCCGATGTCCCTCCTCTGAGAGTTGTCAGCCAACCAGAGGACCAGTAGCTCTCCTATCCCAACAGCGCCACTGGGCATGGTGGCCACTGCTGGCACTGCAGCCAGTCCCCAAGCAGAACAGTGCTGGAGGGTGGTCTGGTAGAAATGAGGGGGATTGGCTACACTGGAGCCAATCGGGTTCATCCCAGTGAGGGGGAGATAGGGGTCAGCCATCGGGAGGCCAGGCGTAGGGGTGGGATTTCAATCAGGAGTGGCCCTTTCTCTTGGGGGTCTTTCCTTGGGCCACAGACCACCCTGGCAGCTTCTCCACGTGGCATGGGAACTTCTCACCACCCAGGAAAATCCCAGCAATGGCAAGACAGGCTTAAGAGAGCTTTCACTGATCATTCCAGGCCCTCAATGAGCCCAACGGATGATGGGCTATCCAATACAAACTATGTTAAGCTCTCGGCACGGTGCCCCTCCCTCCACCATAGCACCCCCACTTGTACACCCCACCAGCCCATTCCCTGGATTTGGGAACATGGAGGAGGGGGGGGGGGGCGGTGGGGATGTAAGATTTCAGCCTGAACTATCCAAGATCCAAAGAAACAAAGCTGTGTTTTGGGAGAATGCTGGGGGAGGGGCGGGGGGGGGGGGGGGGTGTTGTCAGTGAATGGAACTCGATCTGAATTGGGAAAGTGTGTCAGCTCTGAAATTCCTGTTGCAGATCAACAGATTGTCAGTTGTTTAGTACAGCGTGTTACAGACCGGGGACATTGATCAGTGCCTGCAGTTAAAGCCATGGGATTGCAGTCAGGCCCTCCCACACCTGATGTTCCCAGAGAGGGTTCTGATTGGAAGGGTGAAAGGTTTTAAAAGTAAACCTCAGTCCTGATTGGCTAACCGGGCTCTCCTGATTGTTGCTGCTGGGTTGATATGTAACTCTGTCTGACATTCTCTAACCCCACACGGCAGCTCAATAGCAATGTGTTGTATTTCATCATATCGGAGCCCATCTGGTTTCAACTCACTCTCTCAACTTAAACAGACTTGCATTTAACCAGAAAGTGACGGATTTAATCCTGTTCCTAACCTAATCAACCAATAAACTAAAACTTTCCTCTAAACCCAGCTCCTCATTAAATTATCACTGACTCTAAAGCAAAGTGAATATCTCAGTTAGAGATATTCCAGCTGAGAGGTTTTGATTTGATTTATTATTGTCACATGTATTAGCATACTGTGAAAAGTTTTATTTCTTGCGCGCTATACAGAGAAAGCATACCGTACATAGAGAAGGAAAGGAGAGAGTGCAGAGTGTAGTGCTACAGTCATAGCTCGGGTGTAGAGAAAGATCAACTTAGTGCGAGGTAGGTCCATTCAAAAGTCTGACAGCAGCAGGGAAGAAGCTGTTTTTGAGTCGGTTGGTACGTGACCTCAGACTTTTGTACCTTTTTCCCGGTGGAAGAGAGAATGTCCTGAGTGCGTGGGGTCTTAATTATGCTGCTGCTTTGCCGAGGCAGCAGGAAGTGTAGACAGAGTCAATGGATGGGAGGCTGGTTTGCGTGATGGACTGGGCTTCATTCACTACCTTTTGCAGTTTCTTGTGGTCTCGGAGCAGGAACCCATACCAAGCTGTGATACAACCAGAAAGAATGCTTTCTATGGTGTATCTGTAAAAGTTGGTGAGAGTCATAGCTGATATGCCAAATTTCCTTAGTCTTTTGAAAAAGTAGGGGTGTTGGTGGGTTTTCTTAACTATAGTGTCGGCATGGGGGAACCAGGACAGGTTGTTGGTGATCCAGACACCTAAAAACCTGAAGCTTTTAACTATTTCTACTTCGTCCCCGTTGATGTAGACAGGGGCATGTTCTCCACTACACTTCCTGAAGTCAATGACAATCTCCTTCATTTTTGTTGACATTGAGGGAGAGATTATTGTTGCCGCACCAGTTCACCAGATTCTCTATCTCTTTCCTGTACTCTGTCTCGTCATTGTTTGAGATCCTACCCACTACGGTGGTGGCGTCAGCAAACTTGGAGGGGAATTTGGGCACACAGTCATGGGTGTATAAGGAGGGAGCTAAGGACACAGCCTTGTGGGGCACCGGTGTTGAGGATGATCGTGGAGGAGGTGTTGTTGCCTATCCTTGCTGATTGTGGTCTGTGAGTTAGGAAGTTCAGGATCCAGTTTCAGAGGGAGGTGCTGAAGCCCAGGCCATGGAGTTTGGAGATGAGTTTCGTAAGAATAATGGTGTTGAAGGCTGAGCTGTAGTCAATAAATAGGAGGCTGACATAGGTATCTTTGTTATCTAGGTGTTCCAGGGTTGAGTGCAGGGCCAGGGAGATGGCATCCTCCCTGTGGACCCGTTGCCTCGACAGGTGAACTGTACTGGATCCAGGCAATCCGGGAGGCTGGAATTGATTCGTGCCATGACTAACCTTTCAAAGCACTTCATAATGATGGATGTCAGAGCCACCAGACAATAGTCATTAAGGCACGCTGCCTGGCTTTTCTATGGTACTGGGATGATGGTCGTCCTCTTGGGACCTCAGATTGTTGGAAAGAGAGGTTGAAGATGTCTGCGAATACCCTCACCAGTTGATCTGCGCAGGATCTGAGTGCTCGTTTGGGTACCCCATCCGGGCCAGTCGCTTTCCATGGGTTGACCTTTGACAAAGCTGCCCTGACATCTGCAATGGTGACCTCAGATACAGGTTCATCCAGGGCTTCTGGGATGGAGAGCATGCTGTTGCTCAAAATGGGCATCGAATGCCTTGAGCTCATCAGGGAGGGGTGCGTTGGAGCCGGCGATTTTACATGCCTCTATCTTGTAATCTGTTATGTCTTGCAGACCTTGCCATAGTTGGTGAGCCTGTGTGGCTATCCTGGGATTCTAGCTTGGTTCAGTACTCTGTCTTTTGGCATCTTTGATGGATCTTCGTAGATCATATCTGGAGACAGCCAGTATAGATGTTTATAGATTTTTGTTATTCTGGGGCAAGGTGGCTTTATGGATTTGGGTTGCATTTTAGCCACAATCTCACTAAAAGCTGGAACAGGCTTGAGGGGATGAATGGCCTCCTCCTGTCCTTTCTAACTTTCCAATTAAATTCAAACTCCTATAAATCTCAATCAAATCAATTAAACCTTTGGCCCTGGTGGAAGAGAATTCCAAATTCCTCTCACCCTGCTGATGTTGCAGTGTTTCCTAACTTCACCCCTGAAAGAACAGCCTCTCATTTTCAGACTATCTTAGACACCTCACCGATCAGAAGTAGCTTCTTGCTGTCTACTCCACTTATCCCCGTCGAATCCTGAAACCTCTGATCAAATCATCCTGAACTATTTCATTTCCAGGGAATACAACCCTGGTTCCGAGTGATCTCCTGTTGTAATTGAACCCTTGACATACTGGTATCATTCTGGCAAATCCATACTGCACACCCTCCAAAGTCAATACATCCTTCCCAGGTAGACAAGCCAGTCCTGCCCTAATCAGGCCTTTGTGCAGCTGAAACAGAACCACGCCCTGAGAGAAAGGCCAGCATTCCATTCGCTGCTTTCATTATTTGCTCTACCTGTTTGTGAGATTTTGATAATATTTATATATTTGGACTGCCAATGGCTGAAGCTGCGAAATGGGAAGCCGCTCCCTCCCCCGTCTCTCTCACACACGTCGCAATGACATGGAATTGGCATTATTTCCTGATCACACCAGTCTCTGAGATTACAAGAGGTGAATGGCCCTTGGTAACCGCTGCCTGCCATTCAGTAATTACTAATGAACAGGCCACTGCTTGTCAATGATGCAGCTGTTTCGTCACCTGTTGCATGTTCAAGCGTCAGACGTGGGAAGATTTGAGAGTGTTTTACAGCAGCTTTGATGAGGTGACATAAAGGCTCACTGGGACCCTGGCTGAACAGAGCAGCTAATTCTGCTCAAGAAGGCAGCAGTGTCTGTAGGGCTTTCTTTTAATTCTTATCTGAGGCTTCAATAGGAAATAAAGAGAGCTTTGTCTTTACATTGGGAGCTGTGATTGACTTCCTCTGCTGCGGGAGATCCTGGCAGTCACTATGGATTGCTTTCACAATGCTAACTTCTTTTTCATTCACGGAATGTGGGTGTCACTGGCTGGGTCAGCGTTTACTGTCCATCCCTAACTACCCTCCATTTCAGAGGGCATTTAAGAGTCAATCACATTGCTGTGGATATGGAATCACATGTAGGCCAGACCAGGTAAGGACAACAGATTTCCTTCTCTAAGAAGGAAGACCCAGATTTTGCCCTGGGTTTCTAGATGACTAATTCAGCAACAATAAGATGCCACTGCCATCACTTTGCCCACCTTCCCGCCAGAGGATAATTAATTAGCTATTCAACATTGTGAGTGAGTGGACCATAGCATTTCTGTTCTGTCTCTCTCACCAAAACAACAGATAATCCATCCAAGCCTCCGTAACGTCTAGCTGTTCACCATTTTGAAAGTACCTATAACTCTATAACCTTCTTTAGTCCAAAGGGAATGATTTCATATTTACCTATGCTGAAATCTACCAACCACAGTTTGGTCCATTCATTTAAAGTATTAATGTGCTCACTTACTAATTAATTTTTGAAATGATATGCTTCCATCAATACAGCTTACAATGTTACCTAGCTTAATGGGAAACCTAAATCTGTGGCTTTCTACCCAATCATCTAAGTGGTTAATAAACATGGCAAATAGTTGAAATCCAAAAACAGATACTTGTGGGACATGACTAGTCACACCCCGTCAATCAGAGTCCCCTTCCTGTCTGTCTCCTGTTAGTCAGCCAATTTCCAAACCAGTCAATAATTTACCTTCAATCCCACGGACTTCAAATTTTGCGAACAGTCTGTTATGAGGGACTTGATCAAATGGAAATCCCTGTAACTAACATCCATCCACATTCTCCTGTCCACTACTTCAGTTATCTGAGATTCATCAGACATGGCCAATCAATCAGATTCATCAGGCATGGCCAATCAATCAGATTCATCAGGCATAACCAACCCATTACAAATCCAGGCTGGTCTCTGATCAGCTGGACATTTACAAGATGTTTAGTCATTCTTTCCTTAATTCTGACCTCTAGTAATTTTCTGATAGATATGAGACCAACTGGTTAATAATTCTCTGGGTTTCCTCTCTTACACATTGTTAACTAACAGTTACTGACTGGTGCAATGATTCCTGAATGGATAGAACTTTGGGAGATTATAGTTAGAGCATCAGCATCCTGTAAAAGTGTGTGGGGCGGCAGATGTCTGGGCCTGAGGGATTTCTCACTCTCCAATGCTATTATTTTCTTCATTTTACTGATGTGAATTCTGTTGAGTCTCTTTCCCTAGTTTAATGTTAGCTTTCCTTGCTCGGGAATATTGACCTCCCCTCGACTGATGCAAGAGTCTTTATTCAGCCGGCCCACCTTTATCCTGTTTTCATTGACAGTGTCAGCATGGTGACAGCTCAAGGGGCCATGCTGCTCCGAAGCAGCCTTTTCTTCCAAATAAGTAACAAATAGTGTTGATTCTGATATCCCTTTTCATTCTCCCTTCTGGTAACTCTTGCTATCAGTTTTGTCGCCTTCATTGTTTTTTAATCTTTTCTATTGTCCACATTGGTGCAAATGACGTAGGCAGAAAGAGCAGGGAGGTCCTGCGAGAGCAATTCAGGGAGTTGGGTAGTAGGCTGAAAAGCAGGGCCTCTAGGGTAGCGATCTCTGGACTACACCCAGTGCCACGTGCTAGTGAGGCTCGGAACAGGGAGATTGTGCAGCTGAACGCGTGGCTAAAGGACTGGTGCAGGAGGGAGGGTTTTAAATTCGTGGATCACTGGGAAGTCTTCAAGGGAGGATGGCACCTGTACAAGAAGGACGGGTGACACCTAAACTGGGGGGGCACGAATATCCGAGCTGGGAGTTTTGCTAGTGTGTTTCGGGTGGGTTTAAACTAATATGGCAGGGGGGTGGGGATCAGAACAATAGGTCAATAAGCATAGAGGCTGTGGACGAGGTTGGGGCCAAGACAAGGCTATCTAACAGGAAGAGCATTCTGGGGGAGGATGACCTCAGTGGGCCTGGAGGTCTGGAGTGCATCTGCTTCAATGCAAGGAGCGTCACAGGCAAGACAGACAAGCTTAGAGCCTTAATGCTTGCGCGGAACTTGGATGTGGTTGCAGTGACGGAGACTTGGTTAAAAGAAGGACAGGACTGGCAGCTGAATATTCCGGGGTATAAGTGTTTTAGGCGAGACAGAGGAGAGGCGAGGAGAGGTGGGGGAGTAGCAATGCTGGTTAGAGAGCATATTACAGCGGTACAGAGGGTGGACAATTTGGAAGGGTCAGGTAACGAGTCACTGTGGGAGGAGCTCAGAAACAGGAAGGGCGCAGTCACTATGCTGGGGGTATACTACAGGCCTCCCAACAGCCCACGGGAAGTTGAGGAACGGGTATGTCAGGAGATTCTGGACAGGTGCAGAAAAAATAGGGTTGTTGTAGTGGGAGACTTTAATTTCCCTCACATAGACCGGAAATCGCTTAGGGCTGGGGGCCTGGATGGGGAAGAATTTATAAAATGCGTACAGGAAGGTTCTTTGGAACAATATGTTGACAGTCCAACTAGAGAGGGGGCTATACTGGACCTAGTACTGGGGAATGAGCCCAGTCAGGTCATCAAAGTTGCAGTAGGGGAACATGTGGCAAATAGTGACCACAATTCTGTAAACTTTAGGATAGTAATGGAAAAAGATGAGTGTTGTCCTATGGGTAAGGTGCTGAATTGGGGGAAGGCTAACTACAGTCGGATTAGGCAGGATTTGGTGGCTGTTGATTGGGAAAGGCTGTTCGAGGGTAAATCCACATCTGGCATGTGGGAGTCTTTTAAGGAGCAGTTGATAGGACTGCAGGACAGGCATGTGCCTGTAAAGAGGAAGGATAGGAAAGGTAGAGTTCGGGAGCCATGGATAACCAGTGAAATTGTGGGTCTAATCAAAAAGAAAAAAGAGGCATACATGAGGTCCAGGCAGCTAAAAACAGATGGAGCACTGGAGGAATACAGAGAAAGTAGAAAAGAACTCGAACAGGGAGTTAGAAGGGCAAAAAGGAGTCACGAAATGTCCTTGGCAGACAGGATTAAGAAGAATCCTAAGGCATTTTATACATACGTTAGGAACAAGAGGGTTGTTAGGGAAAGAATCGGACCTCTCAGGGACAAAGGAGGGGAATTATGCTTAGAACCAAAGGAAGTAGGTGAGATCCTAAACGAATACTTTGCATCAGTATTCACAAAGGAGAGGGACATGTTGACTGGGAGTGTCTCAGAGAGATGTGTTGACCCGTTAGAAAAAATCTCAATTACAACGGAGGAAGTGTTAGGTTTTTTAGGAAACATTAAGACAGACAAATCCCCAAGGCCAGATGGCATCTATCCTAGACTCCTCAGGGAGGCAAGAGATGAAATTGCTGGGCCTCTAACAGAAATCTTTGTCTCTTCACTGGACACAGGTGAGGTCCCAGAGGATTGGAGGATAGAAAATGTGGTCCCGTTATTTAAGAAGGGTAGCAAGGATAACCCGGGTAATTATAGGCCGGTGAGCTTGACGTCTGTGGTAGGGAAATTGTTGAAGAAGATTCTTAGAGATAGGATATATGCGCATTTAGAATGGAATAATCTCATTAGCGTTAGACAGCATGGTTTTGTACGAGGGAGGTCATGCCTCACAAATTTGGTAGAGTTTTTTGAGGAGGTGACAAAAACGATTGACGAGGGAAGGGCCGTGGATGTCGTCTATATGGATTTTAGTAAAGCGTTTGACAAGGTCCCTCATGGCAGGCTGGTGCAAAAGGTTAAATCTCACGGGATAAAAGGTGAGCTAGCTAGATGGGTGGAGAACTGGCTTAGCCATAGAAAGAGTTTTAACAACACCAGGTTAAAGTCCAACAGGTTTATTTACCTGTAAATAAACCTGTTGGACTTTAACCTGGTGTTGTTAAAACTCTTACTGTGTTTACCCCAGTCCAACGCCGGCATCTCCACATCATGATTAGCCATAGAAGACAGAGGGTAACAGTGGAGGGGTCTTTTTCCGGTTGGAGGTCTGTGACTAGTGGTGTTCCGCAGGGCTCTGTACTGGGACCTCTGCTGTTTGTGATATATATAATTAATTTGAGGAAGATGTAGCTGGTGTGATCAGTAAGTTTGCGGACGACACGAAGATTGCTGGAGTTGCGGATAGTGATGAACATTGTCAGAGAATACAGCAGGATATAGATAGGCTGGAACATTGGGCGGAGAAATGGCAGATGGAATTTAATCCAGATAAATGCGAAGTGATGCATTTCGGTAGATCTAATGTAAGGAGGAGCTATACAATAAATGGCAGAACCATCAAGAGTATAGACACACAGAGGGACCTGGGAGTACAAGTCCACAGATCCTTAAAGGTGGCAGCACAGGTGGAGAGGGTGGTCAAGAAGGCATATGGCATGCTTACCTTTATTGGACGGGGCATAGAATATAAAAGTTGGCATATGATGTTGCAGCTGTATAGAACATTGGTTAGGCCACATTTGGAATACTGCGTCCAATTCTGGTTGCCACACTACCAGAAGGACGTGGAGGCTTTGGAGAGAGTACAGAAAAGGTTTACCAGGATGTTGCCTGGTATGGAGGGTCTTAGCTATGAGGAAAGATTGCGTAAACTGGGGTTATTCTCCCTGGAAAGACGGAGGATGAGGGGCGACCTAATAGAGGTGTATAAAATTATGAAGGGCATAGATAGGGTGAACAGCGGGAAGCTTTTTCCCAGGTCGGAGGTGACGAACACAAGGGGTCACGGGTTCAAGGTGAGGGGGGGGCAAGGTTCAACATAGATGTCAGGGGGACGTATTTTACTCAGAGGGTGGTGGGGGCCTGGAATGCACTGCCAAGCAAGGTGATTGAGGCGGACACGCTGGGATCGTTTAAGACTTATCTAGATAGCCACATGAACAGACTGGGAATAGAGGGATACAAAAGAATGGTCTAGTTGGGCACATGAGCGGCGCAGGCTTGGAGGGCCGAAGGGCCTGTTCCTGTGCTGTATTGTTCTTTGTTCTATTTGCTAGGATTGGTGCTGTTTGATGCATTTCTGTAAGCTCTTCCCATTGGTTCTTACTTCCTTACTGTGGAGCATCTCTGTCTCATCCTATTGAAATCAGCTTTGCCGAAATCTGGAATATTGGTAACGTAACTAAATCTGACTCAGTGCTCCTGATAAACGCATATGCTCCTGTTATACTGGGACGTACTGGGCAGAATTGGGGTTCTGAACCTGCACCGACTGTCGGGGTGCTGACATCTTCCTGGGGATGGCCAATGGAGAGGCTCTGGGTCCACTGTCCAATTAGAGATGGCGGAAGGGTCAGAGGGTACAGGCCCAGTCACAGAGCATGCAGCCACAACTGGGTGCTGTCATTGTCCAAGGGGGAAAGTAAGGGTGCCTCCACCCAGAGGTGTCCTCAAAGAGAATTGGATGGGTTTTTAAAAGTTATTGGCTACAGCTGTGAGGCCGCCCGTGTAGACGGGTGGAAGCAGCTGTGCCTCTCTGATAGTTACCACATTGATTAGTAATGGAGGGCTCGGAAACTGGCTGGGTTAGCTGCTGGTAAATGGTGTCCAGGCACCAGCTAGCCTTGTCCCACAGCAGGGGTTGGTGGCAGCATTCCCCAATCAGCCCACAGCTTTGTAGTTAATTCCGAAGATTGGCCACCTGCCATTCCCAGGCTCCCAAGGAGGGAATATATCGGTGAACGTTGTTGCCTCTCACCAACGAGTCTCTCTCTGAAATTCTTCCTCGTTCCACCACATGCGGCAGAGCAGACCCGACAGGTCTCCTCCTGCTGCTATTTCTTGGGTGCTTGTATTATTCTTACTTGGGATTGTTCTTTGTCCTTTTCCACAGTCAGCCTAAACCTCATGATACAATGCTCAGTGTGCTCTCAATGTTCTCTCTGGACACTTGATCCGCCTCATTCCCAAACAGGAGGTTTGGCAGCACCTCCTTTCTCTGGGAACTGGAAACATACGGCTGTAGAACGTTTTTCCGAACCCTTGTCACTCGCTGCCCTTTATACTACTACTATCCCAGTCTATTGTCGGATAATTAAAGTCCCTCATTGTAACAACCCTATAATTTTGTACCTCTCTGTAATTCCCTTGCAATTTGTTCCTCTACATCCTTCCACTAGTTGGTGGTCTAAAGACTACAGCAAACAATGTAATTACACATTTTTTGTTCCTTAGCTCTAGTCAAATAGATTCTGACGGTGATCCTTCTGGAATATCATCTTTCTCCAGCACTGAAAGGCTGTCCTTAATCAGCTCTGCCACCTTCCCCCTTTCCTTCCTTTCCTATCTTTCCTCAACACTTTGGATGCTGCAATATTGAACACCAGTCCTACCCTTCTTTGAGCCAGGTCTTGGTTATAGGCACAGCATTGTATTTCCATGTCAGCCTGTGCCCGCAACTCACCAAAACTATTTACATACACACACAGTAACCTTGATTTAGAGTTTATTTCTTCCTCACTCTCAGCAACCTAATTGTAGATGGTAACCAGGCTTTTAAGAGTCAGCAGGGGAGTTACTTTTCTTACAATTTCTAGCCTCTGGCCTGCTCTTGTAGCCACAGTATTTATGTGGCTAGTCCAGTTCACTTTCTGGTCAACCTCCAGGATATTGATATCGGGGGGATTCAGCAATGGTAATGGCATGGAATGTCAAAGGGCGGTCCTTGATGCCCTCTTGTTGCAGATGGTGTGACATAAATGTTATATATCACTTGTCAGCCCAAGCCTGGATATGGTCCAGGTCTTGCTGCATTTGGACATGAACTGCTTCATGAATGGTGCTGAACATTGAGCAATCATCATCAAACATCCCCACTTTTGACTTTATGATGGAAAGATGGTCATTGATGAAGCAGCCGGAAGACGGTTGCGCCGAGGACACTACCCTGAGGAACTCCTGCAGAGATGTCCTGGAGCTGAGATGACTGACCTCCAACCACCACAACCACCTTCCTTTGTACCAGATATGACTTCAACCAGCAGAGAGTTTCCCCCTGATTCCCATTGATTCTAGTTTTGCTCGGGCTCCTTGATGCCACACTCGGTCAAATGCTGCCTTGATGTCATCTCTTTCTCACCTCACCTCTGGAATCAGCCCTTTTGTCCATGTTTGAACCAAGGCGACAGGAGCTGAATGTTCATGGCAGAGACCAAATGAGCATTGGTGAACTGGTTACAGTTGGTGAATTGGTTACAGTTGGTGAACTGGTTACAGTTGGTGAACTGGTTACAGTTGGTGAACTGGTTACAGTTGGTGAATTGGTTACAGTTGGTGAGCAGGCTACAGTTGGTGAGCTGGTTACAGTTGGTGAGCAGGTTACAGTCGGTGAACTGGTTACAGTTGGTGAATTGGTTACAGTTGGTGAATTGGTTACAGTTGGTGAGCAGGTTACAGTCGGTGAGCAGGTTACAGTTGGTGAGCAGGCTACAGTTGGTGAATTGGTTACAGTTGGTGAGCTGGTTACAGTTGGTGAATTGGTTACAGTTGGTGAGCTGGTTACAGTTGGTGAATTGGTTACAGTCGGTGAGCAGGCTACAGTTGGTGAGCTGGTTACAGTTGGTGAATTGGTTACAGTTGGTGAACTGGTTACAGTTGGTGAGCAGGTTACAGTTGGGGAACTGGTTACAGTTGGTGAGCAGGTTACAGTTGGTGAACTGGTTACAGTTGGTGAACTGGTTACAGTTGGTGAGCAGGTTACAGTTGGTGAATTGGTTACAGTTGGTGAGCAGGCTACTGTTGGGGAACTGGTTACAGTTGGTGAGCAGGTTACAGTTGGGGAACTGGTTACAGTTGGTGAGCAGGTTACAGTTGGTGAGCTGGTTACAGTTGGTGAATTGGTTACAGTTGGTGAATTGGTTACAGTTGGTGAGCAGGTTACAGTTGGTGAATTGGTTACAGTTGGTGAGCAGGCTACAGTTGGTGAGCTGGTTACAGTTGGTGAATTGGTTACAGTTGGTGAGCAGGCTACAGTTGGTGAATTGGTTACAGTTGGTGAGCAGGCTACAGTTGGGGAACTGGTTACAGTTGGTGAGCAGGTTACAGTTGGTGAGCAGGTTACAGTTGGGGAACTGGTTACAGTTGGTGAACAGGCTACAGTTGGGGAACTGGTTACAGTTGGTGAGCAGGTTACAGTTGGTGAGCAGGTTACAGTTGGTGAGCAGGTTACAGTTGGTGAACTGGTTACAGTTGGTGAGCAGGTTACAGTTGGTGAATTGGTTACAGTTGGTGAGCAGGCTACAGTTGGTGAGCAGGTTACAGTTGGTGAACTGGTTACAGTTGGTGAGCAGGTTACAGTTGGTGAACTGGTTACAGTTGGGGAACTGGTTACAGTTGGTGAGCTGGTTACAGTTGGTGAGCTGGTTACAGTTGGTGAGCAGGTTACAGTCGGTGAGCAGGTTACAGTCGGTGAGCAGGTTACAGTTGGTGAACTGGTTACAGTTGGTGAACTGGTTACAGTTGGGGAACTGGTTACAGTTGGTGAGCAGGTTACAGTCGGTGAGCAGGTTACAGTCGGTGAACTGGTTACAGTTGGTGAGCAGGTTACAGTTGGTGAACTGGTTACAGTTGGTGAACTGGTTACAGTTGGTGAACTGGTTACAGTTGGGGAACTGGTTACAGTTGGTGAGCAGGTTACAGTTGGTGAGCTGGTTACAGTTGGGGAACTGGTTACAGTTGGTGAGCAGGTTACAGTTGGTGAACTGGTTACAGTTAGTGAACTGGTTACAGTTGGGGAACTGGTTACAGTCGGTGAGCAGGTTACAGTCGGTGAGCAGGTTACAGTCGGTGAACTGGTAACAGTTGGTGAACTGGTTACAGTTGGTGAACTGGTTACAGTTGGGGAACTGGTTACAGTTGGTGAGCAGGTTACAGTTGGTGAATTGGTTGCAGTTGGTGAGCAGGTTACAGTTGGTGAGCAGGTTACAGTTGGTGAACTGGTTACAGTTGGTGAGCAGGTTACAGTTGGTGAATTAGTTACAGTTGGTGAGCAGGCTACAGTTGGTGAGCTGGTTACAGTTGGTGAACTGGTTACAGTTGGTGAGCAGGTTACAGTTGGTGAGCAGGTTACAGTTGGTGAGCAGGTTACAGTTGGTGAGCAGGTTACAGTTGGTGAATTGGTTACAGTTGGTGAGCAGGTTACAGTCGGTGAGCAGGTTACAGTCGGTGAGCAGGTTACAGTCGGTGAGCAGGTTACAGTTGGTGAGCAGGTTACAGTTGGTGAGCAGGTTACAGTTGGGGAACTGGTTACAGTTGGTGAGCAGGTTACAGTCGGTGAGCAGGTTACAGTTGGTGAATTGGTTACAGTTGGTGAATTGGTTACAGTTGGTGAGCAGGCTACAGTTGGGGAACTGGTTACAGTTGGTGAGCAGGTTACAGTTGGTGACCAGGTTACAGTTGGGGAACTGGTTACAGTTGGTGAGCAGGTTACAGTTGGTGAGCAGGTTACAGTTGGTGAGCAGGTTACAGTTGGTGAATTGGTTACAGTTGGTGAGCAGGCTACAGTTGGGGAACTGGTTACAGTTGGTGAGCAGGTTACAGTTGGTGAGCAGGTTACAGTTGGTGAATTGGTTACAGTTGGTGAACTGGTTACAGTTGGTGAATTGGTTACAGTTGGTGAGCAGGTTACAGTCGGTGAGCAGGCTACAGTTGGTGAGCAGGTTACAGTCGGTGAGCAGGTTACAGTTGGTGAGCAGGTTACAGTTGGTGAGCAGGTTACAGTCGGTGAGCAGGTTACAGTTGGTGAGCAGGTTACAGTTGGTGAATTGGTTACAGTTGGTGAACTGGTTACAGTTGGTGAGCAGGTTACAGTCGGTGAGCAGGTTACAGTTGGTGAGCAGGTTACAGTTGGGGAACTGGTTACAGTTGGTGAGCAGGTTACAGTCGGTGAACTGGTTACAGTTGGTGAGCAGGTTACAGTTGGTGAACTGGTTACAGTTGGTGAACTGGTTACAGTTGGTGAACTGGTTACAGTTGGGGAACTGGTTACAGTTGGTGAGCAGGTTACAGTTGGTGAGCTGGTTACAGTTGGGGAACTGGTTACAGTTGGTGAGCAGGTTACAGTTGGTGAACTGGTTACAGTTAGTGAACTGGTTACAGTTGGGGAACTGGTTACAGTCGGTGAGCAGGTTACAGTCGGTGAGCAGGTTACAGTCGGTGAACTGGTAACAGTTGGTGAACTGGTTACAGTTGGTGAACTGGTTACAGTTGGGGAACTGGTTACAGTTGGTGAGCAGGTTACAGTTGGTGAATTGGTTGCAGTTGGTGAGCAGGTTACAGTTGGTGAGCAGGTTACAGTTGGTGAACTGGTTACAGTTGGTGAGCAGGTTACAGTTGGTGAATTAGTTACAGTTGGTGAGCAGGCTACAGTTGGTGAGCTGGTTACAGTTGGTGAACTGGTTACAGTTGGTGAGCAGGTTACAGTTGGTGAGCAGGTTACAGTTGGTGAGCAGGTTACAGTTGGTGAGCAGGTTACAGTTGGTGAATTGGTTACAGTTGGTGAGCAGGTTACAGTCGGTGAGCAGGTTACAGTCGGTGAGCAGGTTACAGTCGGTGAGCAGGTTACAGTTGGTGAGCAGGTTACAGTTGGTGAGCAGGTTACAGTTGGGGAACTGGTTACAGTTGGTGAGCAGGTTACAGTCGGTGAGCAGGTTACAGTTGGTGAATTGGTTACAGTTGGTGAATTGGTTACAGTTGGTGAGCAGGCTACAGTTGGGGAACTGGTTACAGTTGGTGAGCAGGTTACAGTTGGTGACCAGGTTACAGTTGGGGAACTGGTTACAGTTGGTGAGCAGGTTACAGTTGGTGAGCAGGTTACAGTTGGTGAGCAGGTTACAGTTGGTGAATTGGTTACAGTTGGTGAGCAGGCTACAGTTGGGGAACTGGTTACAGTTGGTGAGCAGGTTACAGTTGGTGAGCAGGTTACAGTTGGTGAATTGGTTACAGTTGGTGAACTGGTTACAGTTGGTGAATTGGTTACAGTTGGTGAGCAGGTTACAGTCGGTGAGCAGGCTACAGTTGGTGAGCAGGTTACAGTCGGTGAGCAGGTTACAGTTGGTGAGCAGGTTACAGTTGGTGAGCAGGTTACAGTCGGTGAGCAGGTTACAGTTGGTGAGCAGGTTACAGTTGGTGAATTGGTTACAGTTGGTGAACTGGTTACAGTTGGTGAGCAGGTTACAGTCGGTGAGCAGGTTACAGTTGGTGAGCAGGTTACAGTTGGGGAACTGGTTACAGTTGGTGAGCAGGTTACAGTCGGTGAGCAGGTTACAGTTGGTGAATTGGTTACAGTTGGTGAATTGGTTACAGTTGGTGAGCAGGCTACAGTTGGGGAACTGGTTACAGTTGGTGAGCAGGTTACAGTTGGTGACCAGGTTACAGTTGGGGAACTGGTTACAGTTGGTGAGCAGGTTACAGTTGGTGAGCAGGTTACAGTTGGTGAGCAGGTTACAGTTGGTGAATTGGTTACAGTTGGTGAGCAGGCTACAGTTGGGGAACTGGTTACAGTTGGTGAGCAGGTTACAGTTGGTGAGCAGGTTACAGTTGGTGAATTGGTTACAGTTGGTGAACTGGTTACAGTTGGTGAATTGGTTACAGTTGGTGAGCAGGTTACAGTCGGTGAGCAGGCTACAGTTGGTGAGCAGGTTACAGTCGGTGAGCAGGTTACAGTTGGTGAGCAGGTTACAGTTGGTGAGCAGGTTACAGTCGGTGAGCAGGTTACAGTTGGTGAGCAGGTTACAGTTGGTGAATTGGTTACAGTTGGTGAACTGGTTACAGTTGGTGAGCAGGCTACAGTTGGGGAACTGGTTACAGTTGGTGAGCAGGTTACAGTTGGTGAGCAGGTTACAGTTGGTGAGCAGGTTACAGTTGGTGAATTGGTTACAGTTGGGGAACTGGTTACAGTTGGTGAGCAGGTTACAGTTGGTGAACTGGTTACAGTTGGTGAACTGGTTACAGTTGGTGAATTGGTTACAGTTGGGGAACTGGTTACAGTTGGTGAGCAGGCTACAGTTGGGGAACTGGTTACAGTTGGTGAGCAGGTTACAGTTGGTGAGCAGGTTACAGTTGGGGAACTGGTTACAGTTGGTGAGCAGGTTACAGTTGGGGAACTGGTTACAGTTGGTGAGCAGGTTACAGTTGGTGAGCTGGTTACAGTTGGTGAATTGGTTACAGTTGGTGAATTGGTTACAGTTGGTGAGCAGGTTACAGTTGGTGAATTGGTTACAGTTGGTGAGCAGGCTACAGTTGGTGAGCTGGTTACAGTTGGTGAATTGGTTACAGTTGGTGAGCAGGCTACAGTTGGTGAATTGGTTACAGTTGGTGAGCAGGCTACAGTTGGGGAACTGGTTACAGTTGGTGAGCAGGTTACAGTTGGTGAGCAGGTTACAGTTGGGGAACTGGTTACAGTTGGTGAACAGGCTACAGTTGGGGAACTGGTTACAGTTGGTGAGCAGGTTACAGTTGGTGAGCAGGTTACAGTTGGTGAGCAGGTTACAGTTGGTGAACTGGTTACAGTTGGTGAGCAGGTTACAGTTGGTGAATTGGTTACAGTTGGTGAGCAGGCTACAGTTGGTGAGCAGGTTACAGTTGGTGAACTGGTTACAGTTGGTGAGCAGGTTACAGTTGGTGAACTGGTTACAGTTGGGGAACTGGTTACAGTTGGTGAGCTGGTTACAGTTGGTGAGCTGGTTACAGTTGGTGAGCAGGTTACAGTCGGTGAGCAGGTTACAGTCGGTGAGCAGGTTACAGTTGGTGAACTGGTTACAGTTGGTGAACTGGTTACAGTTGGGGAACTGGTTACAGTTGGTGAGCAGGTTACAGTCGGTGAGCAGGTTACAGTCGGTGAACTGGTTACAGTTGGTGAGCAGGTTACAGTTGGTGAACTGGTTACAGTTGGTGAACTGGTTACAGTTGGTGAACTGGTTACAGTTGGGGAACTGGTTACAGTTGGTGAGCAGGTTACAGTTGGTGAGCTGGTTACAGTTGGGGAACTGGTTACAGTTGGTGAGCAGGTTACAGTTGGTGAACTGGTTACAGTTAGTGAACTGGTTACAGTTGGGGAACTGGTTACAGTCGGTGAGCAGGTTACAGTCGGTGAGCAGGTTACAGTCGGTGAACTGGTAACAGTTGGTGAACTGGTTACAGTTGGTGAACTGGTTACAGTTGGGGAACTGGTTACAGTTGGTGAGCAGGTTACAGTTGGTGAATTGGTTGCAGTTGGTGAGCAGGTTACAGTTGGTGAGCAGGTTACAGTTGGTGAACTGGTTACAGTTGGTGAGCAGGTTACAGTTGGTGAATTAGTTACAGTTGGTGAGCAGGCTACAGTTGGTGAGCTGGTTACAGTTGGTGAACTGGTTACAGTTGGTGAGCAGGTTACAGTTGGTGAGCAGGTTACAGTTGGTGAGCAGGTTACAGTTGGTGAGCAGGTTACAGTTGGTGAATTGGTTACAGTTGGTGAGCAGGTTACAGTCGGTGAGCAGGTTACAGTCGGTGAGCAGGTTACAGTTGGTGAGCAGGTTACAGTTGGTGAGCAGGTTACAGTTGGGGAACTGGTTACAGTTGGTGAGCAGGTTACAGTCGGTGAGCAGGTTACAGTTGGTGAATTGGTTACAGTTGGTGAATTGGTTACAGTTGGTGAGCAGGCTACAGTTGGGGAACTGGTTACAGTTGGTGAGCAGGTTACAGTTGGTGACCAGGTTACAGTTGGGGAACTGGTTACAGTTGGTGAGCAGGTTACAGTTGGTGAGCAGGTTACAGTTGGTGAGCAGGTTACAGTTGGTGAATTGGTTACAGTTGGTGAGCAGGCTACAGTTGGGGAACTGGTTACAGTTGGTGAGCAGGTTACAGTTGGTGAGCAGGTTACAGTTGGTGAATTGGTTACAGTTGGTGAACTGGTTACAGTTGGTGAATTGGTTACAGTTGGTGAGCAGGTTACAGTCGGTGAGCAGGTTACAGTCGGTGAGCAGGCTACAGTTGGTGAGCAGGTTACAGTCGGTGAGCAGGTTACAGTTGGTGAGCAGGTTACAGTTGGTGAGCAGGTTACAGTCGGTGAGCAGGTTACAGTTGGTGAGCAGGTTACAGTTGGTGAATTGGTTACAGTTGGTGAACTGGTTACAGTTGGTGAGCAGGTTACAGTCGGTGAGCAGGTTACAGTTGGTGAGCAGGTTACAGTTGGGGAACTGGTTACAGTTGGTGAGCAGGTTACAGTCGGTGAGCAGGTTACAGTTGGTGAATTGGTTACAGTTGGTGAATTGGTTACAGTTGGTGAGCAGGCTACAGTTGGGGAACTGGTTACAGTTGGTGAGCAGGTTACAGTTGGTGACCAGGTTACAGTTGGGGAACTGGTTACAGTTGGTGAGCAGGTTACAGTTGGTGAGCAGGTTACAGTTGGTGAGCAGGTTACAGTTGGTGAATTGGTTACAGTTGGTGAGCAGGCTACAGTTGGGGAACTGGTTACAGTTGGTGAGCAGGTTACAGTTGGTGAGCAGGTTACAGTTGGTGAATTGGTTACAGTTGGTGAACTGGTTACAGTTGGTGAATTGGTTACAGTTGGTGAGCAGGTTACAGTCGGTGAGCAGGCTACAGTTGGTGAGCAGGTTACAGTCGGTGAGCAGGTTACAGTTGGTGAGCAGGTTACAGTTGGTGAGCAGGTTACAGTCGGTGAGCAGGTTACAGTTGGTGAGCAGGTTACAGTTGGTGAATTGGTTACAGTTGGTGAACTGGTTACAGTTGGTGAGCAGGCTACAGTTGGGGAACTGGTTACAGTTGGTGAGCAGGTTACAGTTGGTGAGCAGGTTACAGTTGGTGAGCAGGTTACAGTTGGTGAATTGGTTACAGTTGGGGAACTGGTTACAGTTGGTGAGCAGGTTACAGTTGGTGAACTGGTTACAGTTGGTGAACTGGTTACAGTTGGTGAATTGGTTACAGTTGGGGAACTGGTTACAGTTGGTGAGCTGGTTACAGTTGGTGAATTTGTTACAGTTGGTGAGCAGGCTACAGTTGGGGAACTGGTTACAGTTGGTGAGCAGGTTACAGTCGGTGAGCAGGCTACAGTTGGTGAGCAGGTTACAGTCGGTGAGCAGGTTACAGTTGGTGAGCAGGCTACAGTTGGTGAGCAGGTTACAGTCGGTGAGCAGGCTACAGTTGGTGAGCAGGTTACAGTCGGTGAGCAGGTTACAGTTGGTGAGCAGGCTACAGTTGGTGAGCAGGTTACAGTCGGTGAGCAGGCTACAGTTGGTGAGCAGGTTACAGTCGGTGAGCAGGTTACAGTTGGTGAGCAGGCTACAGTTGGTGAGCAGGTTACAGTCGGTGAGCAGGTTACAGTTGGTGAGCAGGCTACAGTTGGTGAACTGGTTACAGTTGGTGAGCAGGTTACAGTTGGTGAATTGGTTACAGTTGGTGAATTGGTTACAGTTGGTGAACTGGTTACAGTTGGTGAGCAGGTTACAGTTGGTGAATTGGTTACAGTTGGTGAGCAGGCTACAGTTGGTGAGCAGGTTACATTCGGTGAGCAGGTTACAGTCGGTGAGCTGGTTACAGTTGGTGAGCAGGTTACAGTTGGTGAGCAGGTTACAGTCGGTGAGCAGGCTACAGTTGGGGAACTGGTTACAGTTGGTGAGCAGGTTACAGTTGGTGAGCAGGTTACAGTTAGAACATAGAACATAGAACATTACAGCGCAGAACAGGCCCTTCGGCCCACGACGTTGCACCGACCAGTTAAAAAAAAAAAAAAAAACTGTGACCCTCCAACCTAAACCAATTTCTTTTCGTCCATGAACCTATCTACGGATCTCTTAAACGCCCCCAAACTAGGCGCATTTACTACTGATGCTGGCAGGGCATTCCAATCCCTCACCACCCTCTGGGTAAAGAACCTACCCCTGACATCGGTTCTATAACTACCCCCCCTCAATTTAAAGCCATGCCCCCTCGTGCTGGATTTCTCCATCAGAGGAAAAAGGCTATCACTATCCACCCTATCTAAACCTCTAATCATCTTATATGTTTCAATAAGATCCCCTCTTAGCCGCCGCCTTTCCAGCGAAAACAATCCCAAATCCCTCAGCCTCTCCTCATAGGATCTCCCCTCCATACCAGGCAACATCCTGGTAAACCTCCTCTGCACCCTCTCCAAAGCCTCCACATCCTTCCTGTAATGTGGGGACCAGAACTGCACACAGTACTCCAAGTGCGGCCGCACCAGAGTTGTGTACAGTTGCAACATAACGCTACGACTCCTAAATTCAATCCCCCTACCAATAAACGCCAAGACACCATATGCCTTCTTAACAACCTTATCTACTTGATTCCCAACTTTCAGGGATCTATGCACACATACACCTAGATCCCTCTGCTCCTCCACACTATTCAAAGTCCTCCCGTTAGCCCTATACTCAACACATCTGTTATTCCTACCAAAGTGAATTACCTCACACTTCTCCGCATTAAACTCCATCCGCCACCTCTCGGCCCAACTTTGCAACCTGTCTAAGTCTTCCTGCAGACTACGACACCCTTCCTCACTGTCTACCACACCACCGACTTTGGTGTCATCAGCAAATTTGCTAATCCACCCAACTATACCCTCATCCAGATCATTAATAAATATTACAAACAGCAGTGGCCCCAAAACAGATCCCTGAGGTACACCACTTGTAACCGCACTCCATGATGAATATTTACTATCAACCACCACCCTCTGTTTCCTATCCGCTAGCCAATTCCTGATCCAATTTCCTAGATCACCCCCAATCCCATACATCTGCATTTTCTGCAGAAGCCTACCATGGTGAACCTTATCAAACGCCTTACTAAAATCCATATATACCACGTCCACTGCCTTGCCCCCATCCACCTCCTTGGTCACTTTCTCAAAAAACTCAATAAGGTTAGTAAGGCACGACCTACCTGCCACAAAACCATGCTGACTATCACCTATCAATTCATTACTCTCCAAATAACTATAAATCCTATCCCTTATAATTTTTTCCAACATCTTGCCGACAACAGAAGTGAGACTCACCGGTCTATAATTCCCGGGGAAGTCTCTGTTCCCCTTCTTAAACAATGGGACAACATTCGCTAACCTCCAATCTTCTGGTACTATACCAGAGGCCAACGACGACCTGAAGATCAGAGCCAGAGGCTCTGCAATCACTTCTCTTGCCTCCCAGAGAATCCTTGGATAAATCCCATCCGGACCAGGGGATTTATCTATTTTCAGACCCTCCAGAATATCCTGCACATCCTCCTTATCAACTGTAATACTGTCTATTCTACTCCCTTGCAACCCAGTGTCCTCCTCAGCTATATTCATGTCCCCTTGCGTGAACACCGAAGAGAAATATTGGTTCAATGCTTCACCAATCTCCTCCGGTTCCACACATAACTTCCCTCTGCCATCTATAACTGGCCCTAAACTTGCCCTAACCAACCTTCTGTTCTTGATGATTGGTGATCAGGCTACAGTTGGTGAGCAGGTTACAGTCGGTGAGCAGGTTACAGTTGGTGAGCAGGCTACAGTTGGTGAGCAGGCTACAGTTGGTGAGCAGGCTACAGTTGGTGAGCAGGCTACAGTTGGTGAGCAGGTTACAGTCGGTGAGCAGGCTACAGTTGGTGAATTCGTTACAGTTGGTGAGCAGGCTACAGTTGGTGAGCTGGTTACAGTCGGTGAGCAGGCTACAGTTGGGGAACTGGTTACAGTTGGTGAACTGGTTACAGTTGGTGAGCAGGTTACAGTTGGTGAGCAGGTTACAGTTGGTGAGCAGGCTACAGTTGGTGAGCATGTTACAGTCGGTGAGCAGGTTACAGTTGGTGAGCAGGCTACAGTTGGTGAGCAGGTTACAGTCGGTGAGCAGGTTACAGTCGGAGAGCAGGTTACAGTTGGTGAGCAGGCTACAGTTGGTGAACTGGTTACAGTTGGTGAGCAGGTTACAGTTGGTGAATTGGTTACAGTTGGTGAATTGGTTACAGTTGGTGAATTGGTTACAGTTGGTGAACTGGTTACAGTTGGTGAATTGGTTACAGTTGGTGAATTGGTTACAGTTGGTGAGCAGGCTACAGTTCGTGAGCAGGTTACAGTCGGTGAGCAGGTTACAGTTGGTGAATTGGTTACAGTTGGTGAACTGGTTACAGTTGGTGAATTGGTTACAGTTGGTGAATTGGTTACAGTTGGTGAGCAGGCTACAGTTGGTGAGCAGGTTACAGTCGGTGAGCAGGTTACAGTTGGTGAGCTGGTTACAGTTGGTGAATTGGTTACATTTGGTGAGCAGGCTACAGTTGGGGAACTGGTTACAGTTGGGGAACTGGTTACAGTTGGTGAGCAGGTTACAGTTGGTGAGCAGGTTACAGTCGGTGAGCAGGCTACAGTTGGGGAACTGGTTACAGTTGGTGAGCAGGTTACAGTTGGTGAGCAGGTTACAGTTGGTGATCAGGCTACAGTTGGTGAGCAGGTTACAGTCGGTGAGCAGGTTACAGTTGGTGAGCAGGCTACAGTTGGTGAGCAGGCTACAGTTGGTGAGCAGGCTACAGTTGGTGAGCAGGCTACAGTTGGTGAGCAGGTTACAGTCGGTGAGCAGGCTACAGTTGGTGAATTCGTTACAGTTGGTGAGCAGGCTACAGTTGGTGAGCTGGTTACAGTCGGTGAGCAGGCTACAGTTGGGGAACTGGTTACAGTTGGTGAACTGGTTACAGTTGGTGAGCAGGTTACAGTTGGTGAGCAGGTTACAGTTGGTGAGCAGGCTACAGTTGGTGAGCATGTTACAGTCGGTGAGCAGGTTACAGTTGGTGAGCAGGCTACAGTTGGTGAGCAGGTTACAGTCGGTGAGCAGGTTACAGTCGGTGAGCAGGTTACAGTTGGTGAGCAGGCTACAGTTGGTGAGCAGGTTACAGTTGGTGAGCAGGTTACAGTTGGTGAATTGGTTACAGTTGGTGAATTGGTTACAGTTGGTGAATTGGTTACAGTTGGTGAACTGGTTACAGTTGGTGAATTGGTTACAGTTGGTGAATTGGTTACAGTTGGTGAGCAGGCTACAGTTCGTGAGCAGGTTACAGTCGGTGAGCAGGTTACAGTTGGTGAATTGGTTACAGTTGGTGAACTGGTTACAGTTGGTGAATTGGTTACAGTTGGTGAATTGGTTACAGTTGGTGAGCAGGCTACAGTTGGTGAGCAGGTTACAGTCGGTGAGCAGGTTACAGTTGGTGAGCTGGTTACAGTTGGTGAATTGGTTACATTTGGTGAGCAGGCTACAGTTGGGGAACTGGTTACAGTTGGTGAGCAGGCTACAGTTGGTGAATTGGTTACAGTTGGTGAGCAGGCTACAGTTGGTGAATTGGTTACAGTCGGAGAGCAGGTTACAGTTGGTGAACTGGTTACAGTTGGTGAGCAGGCTACAGTTGGTGAGCTGGTTACAGTTGGTGAGCAGGCTACAGTTGGTGAACTGGTTACAGTTGGTGAATTGGTTACAGTTGGTGAATTGGTTACAGTTGGTGAGCAGGTTACAGTCGGTGAGCAGGTTACAGTTGGTGAGCAGGCTACAGTTGGTGAATTGGTTACAGTTGGTGAGCTGGTTACAGTTGGTGAATTGGTTACAGTTGGTGAGCTGGTTACAGTTGGTGAATTGGTTACAGTCGGTGAGCAGGCTACAGTTGGTGAGCTGGTTACAGTTGGTGAATTGGTTACAGTTGGTGAACTGGTTACAGTTGGTGAGCAGGTTACAGTTGGGGAACTGGTTACAGTTGGTGAGCAGGTTACAGTTGGTGAACTGGTTACAGTTGGTGAACTGGTTACAGTTGGTGAGCAGGTTACAGTTGGTGAATTGGTTACAGTTGGTGAGCAGGCTACTGTTGGGGAACTGGTTACAGTTGGTGAGCAGGTTACAGTTGGGGAACTGGTTACAGTTGGTGAGCAGGTTACAGTTGGTGAGCTGGTTACAGTTGGTGAATTGGTTACAGTTGGTGAATTGGTTACAGTTGGTGAGCAGGTTACAGTTGGTGAATTGGTTACAGTTGGTGAGCAGGCTACAGTTGGTGAGCTGGTTACAGTTGGTGAATTGGTTACAGTTGGTGAGCAGGCTACAGTTGGTGAATTGGTTACAGTTGGTGAGCAGGCTACAGTTGGGGAACTGGTTACAGTTGGTGAGCAGGTTACAGTTGGTGAGCAGGTTACAGTTGGGGAACTGGTTACAGTTGGTGAACAGGCTACAGTTGGGGAACTGGTTACAGTTGGTGAGCAGGTTACAGTTGGTGAGCAGGTTACAGTTGGTGAGCAGGTTACAGTTGGTGAACTGGTTACAGTTGGTGAGCAGGTTACAGTTGGTGAATTGGTTACAGTTGGTGAGCAGGCTACAGTTGGTGAGCAGGTTACAGTTGGTGAACTGGTTACAGTTGGTGAGCAGGTTACAGTTGGTGAACTGGTTACAGTTGGGGAACTGGTTACAGTTGGTGAGCTGGTTACAGTTGGTGAGCTGGTTACAGTTGGTGAGCAGGTTACAGTCGGTGAGCAGGTTACAGTCGGTGAGCAGGTTACAGTTGGTGAACTGGTTACAGTTGGTGAACTGGTTACAGTTGGGGAACTGGTTACAGTTGGTGAGCAGGTTACAGTCGGTGAGCAGGTTACAGTCGGTGAACTGGTTACAGTTGGTGAGCAGGTTACAGTTGGTGAACTGGTTACAGTTGGTGAACTGGTTACAGTTGGTGAACTGGTTACAGTTGGGGAACTGGTTACAGTTGGTGAGCAGGTTACAGTCGGTGAGCAGGTTACAGTCGGTGAACTGGTAACAGTTGGTGAACTGGTTACAGTTGGTGAACTGGTTACAGTTGGGGAACTGGTTACAGTTGGTGAGCAGGTTACAGTTGGTGAATTGGTTGCAGTTGGTGAGCAGGTTACAGTTGGTGAGCAGGTTACAGTTGGTGAACTGGTTACAGTTGGTGAGCAGGTTACAGTTGGTGAATTAGTTACAGTTGGTGAGCAGGCTACAGTTGGTGAGCTGGTTACAGTTGGTGAACTGGTTACAGTTAGTGAGCAGGTTACAGTTGGTGAGCAGGTTACAGTTGGTGAGCAGGTTACAGTTGGTGAGCAGGTTACAGTTGGTGAATTGGTTACAGTTGGTGAGCAGGTTACAGTCGGTGAGCAGGTTACAGTCGGTGAGCAGGTTACAGTCGGTGAGCAGGTTACAGTTGGTGAGCAGGTTACAGTTGGTGAGCAGGTTACAGTTGGGGAACTGGTTACAGTTGGTGAGCAGGTTACAGTCGGTGAGCAGGTTACAGTTGGTGAATTGGTTACAGTTGGTGAATTGGTTACAGTTGGTGAGCAGGCTACAGTTGGGGAACTGGTTACAGTTGGTGAGCAGGTTACAGTTGGTGACCAGGTTACAGTTGGGGAACTGGTTACAGTTGGTGAGCAGGTTACAGTTGGTGAGCAGGTTACAGTTGGTGAGCAGGTTACAGTTGGTGAATTGGTTACAGTTGGTGAGCAGGCTACAGTTGGGGAACTGGTTACAGTTGGTGAGCAGGTTACAGTTGGTGAGCAGGTTACAGTTGGTGAATTGGTTACAGTTGGTGAACTGGTTACAGTTGGTGAATTGGTTACAGTTGGTGAGCAGGTTACAGTCGGTGAGCAGGCTACAGTTGGTGAGCAGGTTACAGTCGGTGAGCAGGTTACAGTTAGTGAGCAGGTTACAGTTGGTGAGCAGGTTACAATCGGTGAGCAGGTTACAGTTGGTGAGCAGGTTACAGTTGGTGAATTGGTTACAGTTGGTGAACTGGTTACAGTTGGTGAGCAGGTTACAGTCGGTGAGCAGGTTACAGTTGGTGAGCAGGTTACAGTTGGGGAACTGGTTACAGTTGGTGAGCAGGTTACAGTCGGTGAGCAGGTTACAGTTGGTGAATTGGTTACAGTTGGTGAATTGGTTACAGTTGGTGAGCAGGCTACAGTTGGGGAACTGGTTACAGTTGGTGAGCAGGTTACAGTTGGTGACCAGGTTACAGTTGGGGAACTGGTTACAGTTGGTGAGCAGGTTACAGTTGGTGAGCAGGTTACAGTTGGTGAGCAGGTTACAGTTGGTGAATTGGTTACAGTTGGTGAGCAGGCTACAGTTGGGGAACTGGTTACAGTTGGTGAGCAGGTTACAGTTGGTGAGCAGGTTACAGTTGGTGAATTGGTTACAGTTGGTGAACTGGTTACAGTTGGTGAATTGGTTACAGTTGGTGAGCAGGTTACAGTCGGTGAGCAGGCTACAGTTGGTGAGCAGGTTACAGTCGGTGAGCAGGTTACAGTTGGTGAGCAGGTTACAGTTGGTGAGCAGGTTACAGTCGGTGAGCAGGTTACAGTTGGTGAGCAGGTTACAGTTGGTGAATTGGTTACAGTTGGTGAACTGGTTACAGTTGGTGAGCAGGCTACAGTTGGGGAACTGGTTACAGTTGGTGAGCAGGTTACAGTTGGTGAGCAGGTTACAGTTGGTGAGCAGGTTACAGTTGGTGAATTGGTTACAGTTGGGGAACTGGTTACAGTTGGTGAGCAGGTTACAGTTGGTGAACTGGTTACAGTTGGTGAACTGGTTACAGTTGGTGAATTGGTTACAGTTGGGGAACTGGTTACAGTTGGTGAGCTGGTTACAGTTGGTGAATTTGTTACAGTTGGTTAGCAGGCTACAGTTGGGGAACTGGTTACAGTTGGTGAGCAGGTTACAGTCGGTGAGCAGGCTACAGTTGGTGAGCAGGTTACAGTCGGTGAGCAGGTTACAGTTGGTGAGCAGGCTACAGTTGGTGAGCAGGTTACAGTCGGTGAGCAGGCTACAGTTGGTGAGCAGGTTACAGTCGGTGAGCAGGTTACAGTTGGTGAGCAGGCTACAGTTGGTGAGCAGGTTACAGTCGGTGAGCAGGCTACAGTTGGTGAGCAGGTTACAGTCGGTGAGCAGGTTACAGTTGGTGAGCAGGCTACAGTTGGTGAGCAGGTTACAGTCGGTGAGCAGGTTACAGTTGGTGAGCAGGCTACAGTTGGTGAACTGGTTACAGTTGGTGAGCAGGTTACAGTTGGTGAATTGGTTACAGTTGGTGAATTGGTTACAGTTGGTGAACTGGTTACAGTTGGTGAGCAGGTTACAGTTGGTGAATTGGTTACAGTTGGTGAGCAGGCTACAGTTGGTGAGCAGGTTACAGTCGGTGAGCAGGTTACAGTCGGTGAGCTGGTTACAGTTGGTGAGCAGGCTACAGTTGGTGAGCTGGTTACAGTCGGTGAGCAGGCTACAGTTGGGGAACTGGTTACAGTTGGTGAACTGGTTACAGTTGGTGAGCAGGTTACAGTTGGTGAGCAGGTTACAGTTGGTGAGCAGGCTACAGTTGGTGAGCATGTTACAGTCGGTGAGCAGGTTACAGTTGGTGAGCAGGCTACAGTTGGTGAGCAGGTTACAGTCGGTGAGCAGGTTACAGTCGGTGAGCAGGTTACAGTTGGTGAGCAGGCTACAGTTGGTGAGCAGGTTACAGTTGGTGAGCAGGTTACAGTTGGTGAATTGGTTACAGTTGGTGAATTGGTTACAGTTGGTGAATTGGTTACAGTTGGTGAACTGGTTACAGTTGGTGAATTGGTTACAGTTGGTGAATTGGTTACAGTTGGTGAGCAGGCTACAGTTCGTGAGCAGGTTACAGTCGGTGAGCAGGTTACAGTTGGTGAATTGGTTACAGTTGGTGAACTGGTTACAGTTGGTGAATTGGTTACAGTTGGTGAATTGGTTACAGTTGGTGAGCAGGCTACAGTTGGTGAGCAGGTTACAGTCGGTGAGCAGGTTACAGTTGGTGAGCTGGTTACAGTTGGTGAATTGGTTACATTTGGTGAGCAGGCTACAGTTGGGGAACTGGTTACAGTTGGTGAGCAGGCTACAGTTGGTGAATTGGTTACAGTTGGTGAGCAGGCTACAGTTGGTGAATTGGTTACAGTCGGAGAGCAGGTTACAGTTGGTGAACTGGTTACAGTTGGTGAGCAGGCTACAGTTGGTGAGCTGGTTACAGTTGGTGAGCAGGCTACAGTTGGTGAACTGGTTACAGTTGGTGAATTGGTTACAGTTGGTGAATTGGTTACAGTTGGTGAGCAGGTTACAGTCGGTGAGCAGGTTACAGTTGGTGAGCAGGCTACAGTTGGTGAATTGGTTACAGTTGGTGAGCTGGTTACAGTTGGTGAATTGGTTACAGTTGGTGAGCTGGTTACAGTTGGTGAATTGGTTACAGTCGGTGAGCAGGCTACAGTTGGTGAGCTGGTTACAGTTGGTGAATTGGTTACAGTTGGTGAACTGGTTACAGTTGGTGAGCAGGTTACAGTTGGGGAACTGGTTACAGTTGGTGAGCAGGTTACAGTTGGTGAACTGGTTACAGTTGGTGAACTGGTTACAGTTGGTGAGCAGGTTACAGTTGGTGAATTGGTTACAGTTGGTGAGCAGGCTACTGTTGGGGAACTGGTTACAGTTGGTGAGCAGGTTACAGTTGGGGAACTGGTTACAGTTGGTGAGCAGGTTACAGTTGGTGAGCTGGTTACAGTTGGTGAATTGGTTACAGTTGGTGAATTGGTTACAGTTGGTGAGCAGGTTACAGTTGGTGAATTGGTTACAGTTGGTGAGCAGGCTACAGTTGGTGAGCTGGTTACAGTTGGTGAATTGGTTACAGTTGGTGAGCAGGCTACAGTTGGTGAATTGGTTACAGTTGGTGAGCAGGCTACAGTTGGGGAACTGGTTACAGTTGGTGAGCAGGTTACAGTTGGTGAGCAGGTTACAGTTGGGGAACTGGTTACAGTTGGTGAACAGGCTACAGTTGGGGAACTGGTTACAGTTGGTGAGCAGGTTACAGTTGGTGAGCAGGTTACAGTTGGTGAGCAGGTTACAGTTGGTGAACTGGTTACAGTTGGTGAGCAGGTTACAGTTGGTGAATTGGTTACAGTTGGTGAGCAGGCTACAGTTGGTGAGCAGGTTACAGTTGGTGAACTGGTTACAGTTGGTGAGCAGGTTACAGTTGGTGAACTGGTTACAGTTGGGGAACTGGTTACAGTTGGTGAGCTGGTTACAGTTGGTGAGCTGGTTACAGTTGGTGAGCAGGTTACAGTCGGTGAGCAGGTTACAGTCGGTGAGCAGGTTACAGTTGGTGAACTGGTTACAGTTGGTGAACTGGTTACAGTTGGGGAACTGGTTACAGTTGGTGAGCAGGTTACAGTCGGTGAGCAGGTTACAGTCGGTGAACTGGTTACAGTTGGTGAGCAGGTTACAGTTGGTGAACTGGTTACAGTTGGTGAACTGGTTACAGTTGGTGAACTGGTTACAGTTGGGGAACTGGTTACAGTTGGTGAGCAGGTTACAGTTGGTGAGCTGGTTACAGTTGGGGAACTGGTTACAGTTGGTGAGCAGGTTACAGTTGGTGAACTGGTTACAGTTAGTGAACTGGTTACAGTTGGGGAACTGGTTACAGTCGGTGAGCAGGTTACAGTCGGTGAGCAGGTTACAGTCGGTGAACTGGTAACAGTTGGTGAACTGGTTACAGTTGGTGAACTGGTTACAGTTGGGGAACTGGTTACAGTTGGTGAGCAGGTTACAGTTGGTGAATTGGTTGCAGTTGGTGAGCAGGTTACAGTTGGTGAGCAGGTTACAGTTGGTGAACTGGTTACAGTTGGTGAGCAGGTTACAGTTGGTGAATTAGTTACAGTTGGTGAGCAGGCTACAGTTGGTGAGCTGGTTACAGTTGGTGAACTGGTTACAGTTGGTGAGCAGGTTACAGTTGGTGAGCAGGTTACAGTTGGTGAGCAGGTTACAGTTGGTGAGCAGGTTACAGTTGGTGAATTGGTTACAGTTGGTGAGCAGGTTACAGTCGGTGAGCAGGTTACAGTCGGTGAGCAGGTTACAGTCGGTGAGCAGGTTACAGTTGGTGAGCAGGTTACAGTTGGTGAGCAGGTTACAGTTGGGGAACTGGTTACAGTTGGTGAGCAGGTTACAGTCGGTGAGCAGGTTACAGTTGGTGAATTGGTTACAGTTGGTGAATTGGTTACAGTTGGTGAGCAGGCTACAGTTGGGGAACTGGTTACAGTTGGTGAGCAGGTTACAGTTGGTGACCAGGTTACAGTTGGGGAACTGGTTACAGTTGGTGAGCAGGTTACAGTTGGTGAGCAGGTTACAGTTGGTGAGCAGGTTACAGTTGGTGAATTGGTTACAGTTGGTGAGCAGGCTACAGTTGGGGAACTGGTTACAGTTGGTGAGCAGGTTACAGTTGGTGAGCAGGTTACAGTTGGTGAATTGGTTACAGTTGGTGAACTGGTTACAGTTGGTGAATTGGTTACAGTTGGTGAGCAGGTTACAGTCGGTGAGCAGGCTACAGTTGGTGAGCAGGTTACAGTCGGTGAGCAGGTTACAGTTGGTGAGCAGGTTACAGTTGGTGAGCAGGTTACAGTCGGTGAGCAGGTTACAGTTGGTGAGCAGGTTACAGTTGGTGAATTGGTTACAGTTGGTGAACTGGTTACAGTTGGTGAGCAGGTTACAGTCGGTGAGCAGGTTACAGTTGGTGAGCAGGTTACAGTTGGGGAACTGGTTACAGTTGGTGAGCAGGTTACAGTCGGTGAGCAGGTTACAGTTGGTGAATTGGTTACAGTTGGTGAATTGGTTACAGTTGGTGAGCAGGCTACAGTTGGGGAACTGGTTACAGTTGGTGAGCAGGTTACAGTTGGTGACCAGGTTACAGTTGGGGAACTGGTTACAGTTGGTGAGCAGGTTACAGTTGGTGAGCAGGTTACAGTTGGTGAGCAGGTTACAGTTGGTGAATTGGTTACAGTTGGTGAGCAGGCTACAGTTGGGGAACTGGTTACAGTTGGTGAGCAGGTTACAGTTGGTGAGCAGGTTACAGTTGGTGAATTGGTTACAGTTGGTGAACTGGTTACAGTTGGTGAATTGGTTACAGTTGGTGAGCAGGTTACAGTCGGTGAGCAGGCTACAGTTGGTGAGCAGGTTACAGTCGGTGAGCAGGTTACAGTTGGTGAGCAGGTTACAGTTGGTGAGCAGGTTACAGTCGGTGAGCAGGTTACAGTTGGTGAGCAGGTTACAGTTGGTGAATTGGTTACAGTTGGTGAACTGGTTACAGTTGGTGAGCAGGCTACAGTTGGGGAACTGGTTACAGTTGGTGAGCAGGTTACAGTTGGTGAGCAGGTTACAGTTGGTGAGCAGGTTACAGTTGGTGAATTGGTTACAGTTGGGGAACTGGTTACAGTTGGTGAGCAGGTTACAGTTGGTGAACTGGTTACAGTTGGTGAACTGGTTACAGTTGGTGAATTGGTTACAGTTGGGGAACTGGTTACAGTTGGTGAGCTGGTTACAGTTGGTGAATTTGTTACAGTTGGTGAGCAGGCTACAGTTGGGGAACTGGTTACAGTTGGTGAGCAGGTTACAGTTGGTGAACTGGTTACAGTTGGGGAACTGGTTACAGTTGGTGAGCTGGTTACAGTTGGTGAGCTGGTTACAGTTGGTGAGCAGGTTACAGTCGGTGAGCAGGTTACAGTCGGTGAGCAGGTTACAGTTGGGGAACTGGTTACAGTTGGTGAGCAGGTTACAGTTGGTGAGCAGGTTACAGTTAGAACATAGAACATAGAACATTACAGCGCAGAACAGGCCCTTCGGCCCACGACGTTGCACCGACCAGTTAAAAAAAAAAAAACTGTGACCCTCCAACCTAAACCAATTTCTTTTCGTCCATGAACCTATCTACGGATCTCTTAAACGCCCCCAAACTAGGCGCATTTACTACTGATGCTGGCAGGGCATTCCAATCCCTCACCACCCTCTGGGTAAAGAACCTACCCCTGACATCGGTTCTATAACTACCCCCCCTCAATTTAAAGCCATGCCCCCTCGTGCTGGATTTCTCCATCAGAGGAAAAAGGCTATCACTATCCACCCTATCTAAACCTCTAATCATCTTATATGTTTCAATAAGATCCCCTCTTAGCCGCCGCCTTTCCAGCGAAAACAATCCCAAATCCCTCAGCCTCTCCTCATAGGATCTCCCCTCCATACCAGGCAACATCCTGGTAAACCTCCTCTGCACCCTCTCCAAAGCCTCCACATCCTTCCTGTAATGTGGGGACCAGAACTGCACACAGTACTCCAAGTGCGGCCGCACCAGAGTTGTGTACAGTTGCAACATAACGCTACGACTCCTAAATTCAATCCCCCTACCAATAAACGCCAAGACACCATATGCCTTCTTAACAACCTTATCTACTTGATTCCCAACTTTCAGGGATCTATGCACACATACACCTAGATCCCTCTGCTCCTCCACACTATTCAAAGTCCTCCCGTTAGCCCTATACTCAACACATCTGTTATTCCTACCAAAGTGAATTACCTCACACTTCTCCGCATTAAACTCCATCCGCCACCTCTCGGCCCAACTTTGCAACCTGTCTAAGTCTTCCTGCAGACTACGACACCCTTCCTCACTGTCTACCACACCACCGACTTTGGTGTCATCAGCAAATTTGCTAATCCACCCAACTATACCCTCATCCAGATCATTAATAAATATTACAAACAGCAGTGGCCCCAAAACAGATCCCTGAGGTACACCACTTGTAACCGCACTCCATGATGAATATTTACTATCAACCACCACCCTCTGTTTCCTATCCGCTAGCCAATTCCTGATCCAATTTCCTAGATCACCCCCAATCCCATACATCTGCATTTTCTGCAGAAGCCTACCATGGTGAACCTTATCAAACGCCTTACTAAAATCCATATATACCACGTCCACTGCCTTGCCCCCATCCACCTCCTTGGTCACTTTCTCAAAAAACTCAATAAGGTTAGTAAGGCACGACCTACCTGCCACAAAACCATGCTGACTATCACCTATCAATTCATTACTCTCCAAATAACTATAAATCCTATCCCTTATAATTTTTTCCAACATCTTGCCGACAACAGAAGTGAGACTCACCGGTCTATAATTCCCGGGGAAGTCTCTGTTCCCCTTCTTAAACAATGGGACAACATTCGCTAACCTCCAATCTTCTGGTACTATACCAGAGGCCAACGACGACCTGAAGATCAGAGCCAGAGGCTCTGCAATCACTTCTCTTGCCTCCCAGAGAATCCTTGGATAAATCCCATCCGGACCAGGGGATTTATCTATTTTCAGACCCTCCAGAATATCCTGCACATCCTCCTTATCAACTGTAATACTGTCTATTCTACTCCCTTGCAACCCAGTGTCCTCCTCAGCTATATTCATGTCCCCTTGCGTGAACACCGAAGAGAAATATTGGTTCAATGCTTCACCAATCTCCTCCGGTTCCACACATAACTTCCCTCTGCCATCTATAACTGGCCCTAAACTTGCCCTAACCAACCTTCTGTTCTTGATGATTGGTGATCAGGCTACAGTTGGTGAGCAGGTTACAGTCGGTGAGCAGGTTACAGTTGGTGAGCAGGCTACAGTTGGTGAGCAGGCTACAGTTGGTGAGCAGGCTACAGTTGGTGAGCAGGCTACAGTTGGTGAGCAGGTTACAGTCGGTGAGCAGGCTACAGTTGGTGAATTCGTTACAGTTGGTGAGCAGGCTACAGTTGGTGAGCTGGTTACAGTCGGTGAGCAGGCTACAGTTGGGGAACTGGTTACAGTTGGTGAACTGGTTACAGTTGGTGAGCAGGTTACAGTTGGTGAGCAGGTTACAGTTGGTGAGCAGGCTACAGTTGGTGAGCATGTTACAGTCGGTGAGCAGGTTACAGTTGGTGAGCAGGCTACAGTTGGTGAGCAGGTTACAGTCGGTGAGCAGGTTACAGTCGGAGAGCAGGTTACAGTTGGTGAGCAGGCTACAGTTGGTGAACTGGTTACAGTTGGTGAGCAGGTTACAGTTGGTGAATTGGTTACAGTTGGTGAATTGGTTACAGTTGGTGAATTGGTTACAGTTGGTGAACTGGTTACAGTTGGTGAATTGGTTACAGTTGGTGAATTGGTTACAGTTGGTGAGCAGGCTACAGTTCGTGAGCAGGTTACAGTCGGTGAGCAGGTTACAGTTGGTGAATTGGTTACAGTTGGTGAACTGGTTACAGTTGGTGAATTGGTTACAGTTGGTGAATTGGTTACAGTTGGTGAGCAGGCTACAGTTGGTGAGCAGGTTACAGTCGGTGAGCAGGTTACAGTTGGTGAGCTGGTTACAGTTGGTGAATTGGTTACATTTGGTGAGCAGGCTACAGTTGGGGAACTGGTTACAGTTGGGGAACTGGTTACAGTTGGTGAGCAGGTTACAGTTGGTGAGCAGGTTACAGTCGGTGAGCAGGCTACAGTTGGGGAACTGGTTACAGTTGGTGAGCAGGTTACAGTTGGTGAGCAGGTTACAGTTGGTGATCAGGCTACAGTTGGTGAGCAGGGTACAGTCGGTGAGCAGGTTACAGTTGGTGAGCAGGCTACAGTTGGTGAGCAGGCTACAGTTGGTGAGCAGGCTACAGTTGGTGAGCAGGCTACAGTTGGTGAGCAGGTTACAGTCGGTGAGCAGGCTACAGTTGGTGAATTCGTTACAGTTGGTGAGCAGGCTACAGTTGGTGAGCTGGTTACAGTCGGTGAGCAGGCTACAGTTGGGGAACTGGTTACAGTTGGTGAACTGGTTACAGTTGGTGAGCAGGTTACAGTTGGTGAGCAGGTTACAGTTGGTGAGCAGGCTACAGTTGGTGAGCATGTTACAGTCGGTGAGCAGGTTACAGTTGGTGAGCAGGCTACAGTTGGTGAGCAGGTTACAGTCGGTGAGCAGGTTACAGTCGGTGAGCAGGTTACAGTTGGTGAGCAGGCTACAGTTGGTGAGCAGGTTACAGTTGGTGAGCAGGTTACAGTTGGTGAATTGGTTACAGTTGGTGAATTGGTTACAGTTGGTGAATTGGTTACAGTTGGTGAACTGGTTACAGTTGGTGAATTGGTTACAGTTGGTGAATTGGTTACAGTTGGTGAGCAGGCTACAGTTCGTGAGCAGGTTACAGTCGGTGAGCAGGTTACAGTTGGTGAATTGGTTACAGTTGGTGAACTGGTTACAGTTGGTGAATTGGTTACAGTTGGTGAATTGGTTACAGTTGGTGAGCAGGCTACAGTTGGTGAGCAGGTTACAGTCGGTGAGCAGGTTACAGTTGGTGAGCTGGTTACAGTTGGTGAATTGGTTACATTTGGTGAGCAGGCTACAGTTGGGGAACTGGTTACAGTTGGGGAACTGGTTATAGTTGGTGAGCAGGCTACAGTTGGTGAGCAGGCTACAGTTGGTGAGCAGGTTACAGTTGGGGAACTGGTTACAGTTGGTGAGCAGGTTACAGTTGGGGAACTGGTTACAGTTGGTGAGCAGGTTACAGTTGGGGAACTGGTTACAGTTGGGGAACTGGTTACAGTTGGTGAATTGGTTACAGTTGGTGAGCAGGTTACAGTTGGTGAGCAGGCTACAGTTGGTGAATTGGTTACAGTTGGGGAACTGGTTACAGTTGGTGAGCAGGTTACAGTTGGTGAATTGGTTACAGTTGGTGAGCAGGCTACTGTTGGGGAACTGGTTACAGTTGGTGAGCAGGTTACAGTTGGGGAACTGGTTACAGTTGGTGAGCAGGTTACAGTTGGTGAGCTGGTTACAGTTGGTGAATTGGTTACAGTTGGTGAATTGGTTACAGTTGGTGAGCAGGTTACAGTTGGTGAATTGGTTACAGTTGGTGAGCAGGCTACAGTTGGTGAGCTGGTTACAGTTGGTGAATTGGTTACAGTTGGTGAGCAGGCTACAGTTGGTGAATTGGTTACAGTTGGTGAGCAGGTTACAGTTGGTGAGCAGGCTACAGTTGGGGAACTGGTTACAGTTGGTGAGCAGGTTACAGTTGGTGAGCAGGTTACAGTTGGGGAACTGGTTACAGTTGGTGAACAGGCTACAGTTGGGGAACTGGTTACAGTTGGTGAGCAGGTTACAGTTGGTGAGCAGGTTACAGTTGGTGAGCAGGTTACAGTTGGTGAACTGGTTACAGTTGGTGAGCAGGTTACATTTGGTGAATTGGTTACAGTTGGTGAGCAGGCTACAGTTGGTGAGCAGGTTACAGTTGGTGAACTGGTTACAGTTGGTGAGCAGGTTACAGTTGGTGAACTGGTTACAGTTGGGGAACTGGTTACAGTTGGTGAGCTGGTTACAGTTGGTGAGCTGGTTACAGTTGGTGAGCAGGTTACAGTCGGTGAGCAGGTTACAGTCGGTGAGCAGGTTACAGTCGGTGAACTGGTTACAGTTGGTGAACTGGTTACAGTTGGGGAACTGGTTACAGTTGGTGAGCAGGTTACAGTCGGTGAGCAGGTTACAGTCGGTGAACTGGTTACAGTTGGTGAGCAGGTTACAGTTGGTGAACTGGTTACAGTTGGTGAACTGGTTACAGTTGGTGAACTGGTTACAGTTGGGGAACTGGTTACAGTTGGTGAGCAGGTTACAGTTGGTGAGCTGGTTACAGTTGGGGAACTGGTTACAGTTGGTGAGCAGGTTACAGTTGGTGAACTGGTTACAGTTAGTGAACTGGTTACAGTTGGGGAACTGGTTACAGTTGGTGAGCAGGTTACAGTTGGGGAACTGGTTACAGTTGGGGAACTGGTTACAGTTGGTGAATTGGTTACAGTTGGTGAGCAGGTTACAGTTGGTGAGCAGGCTACAGTTGGTGAATTGGTTACAGTTGGGGAACTGGTTACAGTTGGTGAGCAGGTTACAGTTGGTGAATTGGTTACAGTTGGGGAACTGGTTACAGTTGGTGAATTGGTTACAGTTGGTGAATTGGTTACAGTTGGGGAACTGGTTACAGTTGGGGAACTGGTTACAGTTGGTGAATTGGTTACAGTTGGTGAATTGGTTACAGTTGGGGAACTGGTTACAGTTGGTGAGCAGGTTACAGTTGGTGAGCAGGTTACAGTTGGTGAGCAGGTTACAGTTGGTGAATTGGTTACAGTTGGTGAATTGGTTACAGTTGGGGAACTGGTTACAGTTGGTGAGCAGGTTACAGTCGGTGAGCAGATTACAGTCGGTGAGCAGGTTACAGTTGGTGAGCAGGCTACAGTTGGTGAGCAGGCTACTGTTGGTGAATTGGTTACAGTTGGTGAGCAGGTTACAGTCGGTGAGCAGGTTACAGTCGGTGAGCAGGTTACAGTTGGTGAGCAGGTTACAGTCGGTGAGCAGATTACAGTCGGTGAGCAGGTTACAGTCGGTGAGCAGGTTACAGTTGGTGAGCAGGCTACAGTTGGTGAGCAGGCTACAGTTGGTGAATTGGTTACAGTTGGTGAGCAGGTTACAGTCGGTGAGCAGGTTACAGTCGGTGAGCAGGTTACAGTCGGTGAGCAGGTTACAGTCGGTGAGCAGGTTACAGTTGGTGAGCAGGCTACAGTTGGTGAATTGGTTACAGTTGGTGAGCAGGCTACAGTTGGTGAATTGGTTACAGTCGGTGAGCAGGTTACAGTTGGTGAGCAGGCTACAGTTGGTGAGCTGGTTACAGTTGGTGAGCAGGTTACTGTTGGTGAATTGGTTACAGTCGGTGAGCAGGTTACAGTTGGGGAGCAGGTTACAGTTGGTAAACTGGTTACAGTTGGGGAGCAGGTTGCAGTTGGTGAACTGGTTACAGTTGGTGAACTGGTTACAGTTGGTGAACTGGTTACAGTCGGTGAGCAGGTTACAGTTGGGGAACTGGTTACAGTTGGTAAACTGGTTACAGTTGGGGAGCAGGTTACAGTTGGTGAATTGGTTACAGTTGGTGAGCAGGCTACAGTTGGTGAATTGGTTACAGTCGGTGAGCAGGTTACAGTTGGTGAGCAGGTTACAGTTGGTAAACTGGTTACAGTTGGGGAGCAGGTTGCAGTTGGTGAACTGGTTACAGTTGGTGAACTGGTTACAGTTGGTGAACTGGTTACAGTCGGTGAGCAGGTTACAGTTGGGGAACTGGTTACAGTTGGTAAACTGGTTACAGTTGGGGAGCAGGTTACAGTTGGTGAATTGGTTACAGTTGGTGAGCAGGCTACAGTTGGTGAATTGGTTACAGTCGGTGAGCAGGTTACAGTTGGGGAGCAGGCTACAGTTGGTGAATTGGTTACAGTTGGTGAGCAGGCTACAGTTGGTGAATTGGTTACAGTCGGTGAGCAGGCTACAGTTGGGGAGCAGGCTACAGTCGGGGAGCAGGTTACAGTCGGGGAGCAGGTTACAGTCGGGGAGCAGGTTACAGTCGGTGAGCAGGTTACAGTCGGTGAGCAGGTTACAGTCGGTGAACTGGTTACAGTTGGTGAACTGGTTACAGTTGGTGAACTGGTTACAGTTGGTGAACTGGTTGCAGTTGTGGAGCAGGTTACAGTTGGTGAACTGGATACAGTTGGTGAACTGGTTACAGTTGGTGAACTGGTTCCAGTTGGTGCCATTTGTTAGCACTGTTGATGCTGATGAGGCTTCCGACTTTATGGATCGGACACACCTGGGAAATTTTCCACATTTTGTTCGTCATATCAAGCCTTGGATTTTATGGAGTGGGGAATGCTGGGGGCGGCAGCGTGTGCGATTGTGATGTGAATGGAAACTGGGAGTGGAAAATTCAGCTGAGGCTTTGATCACCCGTGCAATAGCTGCAGAAATGTCATGATGAATGGGGAGCCAAGGGAGAATATTGGGAATTTGAGTGTGTGGAGTTAGTGAATTTGGAGGTTGTTTTTCCAGAGATGGAGACAGGAAGAAGTAGGATTGGGGCATAGAAGTGGAATGTGAGTGAACAGTTATACAAGGAAGTGGTCAGAGATGACTTTGTGTGTGATGAATTCTACGTGGTTAGTGAGGCTGTGTGAGATGGCAAGGTCAGAGGATGGCTGTGATTATTGATTGTGGAGTTTACATCCAGGAAAAGGTTAAGCAAGGATAGGAGGGCAGTGAACTCAGTGGAGAGAGATGATGATGAACTGAGATGATGTTCTCATCACCAAGGATGAGAAGTCACTCAGAGGTAGAAACAGTTAGCGGGAGAAAGTTGGTCTGTTACCTGGGCAGGGAGTAGAGAACCAGGATTTTAACTGAGAGATAAGAGAGGTGTAACAAGGTGAGTTGCTCAAAGGAGGAGTAAGCTAGGGGAATGAAGAGAGAGACCAAGGTGTGATTTGGTTATAAGAACCACACGGCCATCACAATGGTCTGGGCGAGGCACTTACTGAAGGGTTTAGATAGTGGGGGAGGTTTTAGTTGGAGTCAGCCAGGTTTCCATCAAGGTTGTGCTGTTGATGCAATCATCCACAATAACCTCACGGATTACAAGGGTGTTGTGTGTGAGTGAATGGACATTTGGGAGGGAGGTGTGAAGAGAGACGGTGACAGCTGGACCACTGGCAGAGTCCACAGGATCGACAGCGGAAAGGATAAGTTGCAAAGGAAGGAGTGTGGCAGGATCAGCCCCCAGCCAGGCTGCTGGAGGGTGAGGGTCTATAAGAGAGAAGATGGGGCAGCTGATTGTGATGAAGTCGGGGTTTCCCTGCTGGATACAGTGATACACCAGTATGTGTTTCGAGGTGTGGAAGGTAAGCTGATTGAGGGGCGTGGGGGGGTCTGGATTGTTTATCTGATTATTACTCTGATCCGCATGCTCCAATGTGATAATACCTGTGCAGTGACTCTCTCTTTGCTGCCCATCCGTTTGTAATACCAATAGTCAGCATGTAGGTACAGGAAGCAGGTAGTGCGGAAAGGATCAGCACTTCTCTGTGATCTTGACAGTGGGGACTCCTGGAAAAAATAGAAGGAAGAATGAGGAACTTCCTGATTCACAGCACTTTCACCTGAAGGAAACAGTCAACATAGAGTCATAGAATCCCAACAGTGCAGAAGGCCATCCGGCCCATCGAGCCTGCACCGACTCTCTGACAGAGCGTCTCACCCATGCCCAGTGCCATCATGCTGTCCTAATTCGAACATCATCCATACATTATTCAATACAGTTGACTTTAGTTTTTGGAAAGTTGAAGAATGTGAATGGGGAATAGATTCAGACTTTACAGGGTTCCAGAGGGGAGAGAGTTTCTCTTCTCTCAGTCCCTCTTGTGTTTCACCATATCTGTGAGACACACCTACTTTCCCCTCCACCCAATTCTCACTAAACTGCTGCCCACTCCAATGTAAGCGAAGATTGTGGATAATTCTCTCTCCTTTAAATCTGACTCATTATCCTCTTCTCCAATTACCAATCCTTAGCCCAGTGTCCATGCAAATCACTACCCCAACTCCTACATCTAGAGTAGCAAAGATAAAGATTTGCCTATTTCACTTGCGTGAATTAAACATTTAGAAATAGTGGATACATTGGTGGTCATCTTCCAGAATGACCTGGCACAGTGGCACAGTGTTTAGCACTGCTGCCTCACAAGCCAGGGACCTGGGTCCAATTCCGGCCTCGGGTGACTGTCTGTGTGAAGTCTGCACGTTCTCCCAGTGTCTGTGTGGGTTTCCTCCGGGTGCTCCAGTTTCCTCCCACAATCCGGAGATGTGTAGGTTCGATGACTTAGCCATGGTAAATGCATGGGATTATGGGGATAGGGTGGAGGGGAGGGTCTGGGTGGGATGCTGTTTTTGTAGAGTCAGTGTAGACTCGATGGGCTGGGTGGCCTCCCTCTGCTCTGTAAGGATTGTATGGTTCCATTTAATCTACTGCTATGACCCATGGGGTAGTGTGGCGAGAGAAACTGCACACTCCTCCCATCCTAGTCATAATAGTGTCTTAATTCCAAGTCCTGTTCTCCTATCAAACATCTTCTTGCTAATCTGCATTGGTCCCTGGTCACATTGATTTTAAAAATCCTCATCCTTATTGTCAAATCCCTCATATCACTGGGAATGTCCGCCAGTCCTCCCACTCTCCATAACTCCAACCAGCGGAGAGTTTCCCCCTGATTCCCATTGATTCCAGTTTTGCTCGGGCTCCTTGATGCCACACTGGGTCGAATGCAGCCTTGATGTGAAGGGCTGTCACTCTCACCTTACACCTCTGGAATTCAGCTCTTTTCTCTCTATTTGGACCAAGGCTATAGCCTATCCAATTCCTCAGCCATGCATGTGGAACAGAGTGGGTAATGTGTACAAAAAGTACTGGAGCAACACAGCAAGCCTCCTTCACCAGTATCTCTCAAACACATCACCTCCAACATCCAGAAAGAAAGATTGCCCTTTATATCGAACCACCGGAGATCCAAAAGTGCTTGACAGGCAATGAGGTGGTTTTGAATTGGAGTCACTATTCTAATGCAGCCAGGCACGGTAGCACAGTGGTTAGCACTGCTGCTTCACAGCTCCAGGGACGTGGGTTCGATTCCCGGCTTGGGTCACTGTCTGTGTGGAGTTTGCACATTCTCCTCGTGTCTGTGTGGGTTTCCTCCGGGTGCTCCGGTTTCCTCCCACAGTCCAAAGATGTGTGGGTTAGGTTGATTGGCCAAGCTAAAATTGCCCTTAGTATCCTGGGATGCGTAGGTTAGAGGGATTAGCGGGTAAATGTGTAGGGATATGGGGGTAGGGCCTGGGTGGGATTGTGGTCGGTGCAGACTCGATGGGCCGAATGGCCTCTTTCTGTGCTGTAGGGATTCTAAGTTAGTATACTGGAATTCTTACTGACAGCAATGAGTAAATAATCTCTGTCATTGAAGCTGACAAAGGGCTTCAAGGATATTGGGCAAGAGCCCAGGGAGAATTCCCAACTCTTCCAGATAGTCCCATGGAATCTCTGTCCATTGAAGGGGTGAGGTGGGCCTAGATATAACTCATCAGCCCAAAGGCAGCAGCTCTGGCAGTGCTGCATTCCCGCAGTACTACACAGAGCCGTGGCTGACACCAAGAACAACAACACGACATCACCCATCCATGTTCAGCTGCAGGCCACACACCCGGAAACACACTTGACATTCATTTCTCATCCCAGAGTCAAAATTTGACAGCACTTCAAGGACAATTGGGGACGGGCAGTAAATGATGATTCATATTGTTTGGAAATGCAGCTGCCCGTAAGGATCAGCGAGCGGAATGTGGAGTTTGTCTTAAGGGGCTGAATGGCCCTTTACACAAGTTTAAAGGGAGGAGGATGGCGATGAGGAGAGAATGTGAGCCAGCAGCCACGCTGTGATCCCGAGAGAGAGAAGGAAACAGCAACACGGAGGATATTAACGAGTACCGTCAGCTACGGCAAAGTAAAAGCTGCTGACAATAGACATAAAGATAGTGTCACAAACAGTAAACCCTAAAGACTAAATAACAGCATTGAGTCAGCTCATAACAGTAACTCAGCAATACGTTATTTTATCAATGTAGAGTCGAACAATGTGCCAAATCCGACTGAGCCTAACAATGTACTGTGTGTATGTGTGTGTGTGTGTGTGTGTGTGTGTGTGTGTGTGTGAGGGTGGGGAGTTGGATGGGGTACAGTGTGTGTGTGAGGGTGGGGAGTTGTTTGGGGCACAGTATGTGTGTGCGAGGGTGGGGAGTTGGATGGGGTACAGTGTGTGTGTGAGGGTGGGGGGTTGGATGGGGTACAGTGTGTGTGTGAGGGTGGGGAGTTGGATGGGGTACAGTGTGTGTGTGTGAGGGTGGGGAGTTGGATGGGGTACAGTGTGTGTGTGAGGGTGGGGAGTTGGATGGGACACAGTGTGTGTGTGGGAGTGGGGAGTTGGATGGGGTACAGTGTGTGTGTGAGGGTGGGGAGTTGGATGGGGTACAGAGTGTGTGTGAGGGTGGGGAGTTTGATGGGGTACAGTGTGTGTGTGTGTGTGTGTGTGTGTGTGAGGGTGGGGAGTTGGATGGGACACAGTGTGTGTATGGGAGTGGGGAGTTGGATGGGGTACAGTGTGTGTGTGTGAGGGTGGGGGGTTGGATGGGGTACAGTGTGTGTGTGTGAGGGTGGGGGGTTGGATGGGGTACAGTGTGTGTGTGTGAGGGTGGGGGGTTGGATGGGGTACAGTGTGTGTGTGTGAGGGTGGGGGGTTGGATGGGGTACAGTGTGTGTGTGTGTGAGGGTGGGGGGTTGGATGGGGTACAGTGTGTGTGTGAGGGTGGGGAGTTGGATGGGGTACAGAGTGTGTGTGAGGGTGGGGAGTTGGATGGGGTACAGTGTGTGTGTGTGAGGGTGGGGAGTTGGATGGGGTACAGTGTGTGTGTGAGGGTGGGGGGTTGGATGGGGTACAGTGTGTGTGTGAGGGTGGGGAGTTGGATGGGGTACAGTGTGTGTGTGTGAGGGTGGGGAGTTGGATGGGGTACAGTGTGTGTGTGAGGGTGGGGAGTTGGATGGGGTACAGTGTGTGTGTGAGGGTGGGGAGTTGGATGGGGTACATTGTGTGTGTGTGTGAGGGTGGGGAGTTGGATGGGGTACAGTGTGTGTGTGAGGGTGGGGAGTTGGATGGGGTACAGTGTGTGTGTGTGAGGGTGGGGAGTTGGATGGGGTACAGTGTGTGTGTGAGGGTGGGGAGTTGGATGGGGTACAGTGTGTGTGTGTGAGGGTGGGGAGTTGGATGGGGTACAGTGTGTGTGTGAGGGTGGGGAGTTGGATGGGGTACAGTGTGTGTGTGAGGGTGGGGAGTTGGATGGGGTACAGTGTGTGTGTGAGGGTGGGGAGTTGGATGGGGTACAGTGTGTGTGTGTGAGGGTGGGGAGTTGGATGGGGTACAGTGTGTGTGTGAGGGTGGGGAGTTGGATGGGGTACAGTGTGTGTGTGTGAGGGTGGGGAGTTGGATGGGGTACAGTGTGTGTGTGAGGGTGGGGAGTTGGATGGGGTACAGTGTGTGTGTGTGTGAGGGTGGGGAGTTGGATGGGGTACAGTGTGTGTGTGAGGGTGGGGAGTTGGATGGGGTACAGTGTGTGTGTGTGAGGGTGGGGAGTTGGATGGGACACAGTGTGTGTGTGAGGGTGGGGAGTTGGATGGGACACAGTGTGTGTGTGTGAGGGCGGGGGGTTGGATGGGGTACAGTGTGTGCGAGGGTGGGGAGTTGGATGGGGTACAGTGTGTGTGTGAGGGTGGGGAGTTGGATGGGGTACAGTGTGTGTGTGAGGGTGGGGAGTTGGATGGGACACAGTGTGTGTGTGAGGGTGGGGAGTTGGATGGGATACAGTGCGTGTGTGTGAGGGTGGGGAGTTGAATGGGACACAGTGTGTGTGTGTGTGTGTGTGAGGGTGGGGAGTTGGATGGGATACAGTGTGTGTGTGAGGGTGGGGAGTTGGATGGGACACAGTGTGTGTGTGAGGGTGGGGAGTTGGATGGGGTACAGTGTGTGTGTGAGGGTGGGGAGTTGGATGGGGTACAGTGTGTGTGAGGGTGGGGGGTGTAATGGGGTACAGTGTGTGTGTGAGGGTGGGGAGTTGGATGGGGTACAGTGTGTGTGTGAGGGTGGGGAGTTGGATGGGGTACAGTGTGTGTGAGGGTGGGGGGTTTAATGGGGTACAGTGTGTGTGAGGGTTTGGATGGAAGATCTTGTGAAACATTAACTCTTTCCTCACTGCAGTGAAATTACTGGAAAATCTCAGGAACCGCCCCCACCCGCCCCCCCCCCACCCCCCTCCCCGCACCGCCCCCCCACCCCCTCCGCCCCGCCCCCCCACCCCCTCCCCCTCCCCCCACCCCCTCCGCCCCGCCCCCCCTCCCCTCCCCCCCGCCCCCCCACCCCCTCCGCCCCGCCCCCCCTCCCCTCCCCCCCCCCCCACCCCCTCCGCCCCGCCCCCCCTCCCCTCCGCCCCGCCCCCCCTCCCCTCCCCTCCCCCCCCACCCCCCACCCCCTCCCCCCCGCCCCCCCACCCCCCACCCCCTCCCCCCCGCCCCCCCACCCCCTCCCCCCCGCCCCCCACCCCCTCCCCCCCGCCCCCCCACCCCCCACCCCCCACCCCCTCCCCCCCGCCCCCCACCCCCTCCCCCCCGCCCCCCACCCCCTCCCCCCCCCGCCCCCCCACCCCCCACCCCCTCCCCCCCGCCCCCCACCCCCTCCCCCTGCCCCGCCCCCCTACCCCCCGCCAATATGTTGAGTCCAATGTGACCATTCTTCACAACCCGATGCTGCCCCTGTGGTGGGGGTGTCTTCACTCACCGGGGGGTCTTCCTGTCGGAATGCTGGCTGATCGCGGCGCTCGGCAGCCTCACTCAGACAATGGTGACCTCGGCCTTGTAACTGAGAGTAATCTGCAGTGGAAAAGCTCGATCGTCAAATCCTTTCTGATTAAAGAGGTGTAGGAACATGATATTTTACGCTGAGGCCAGTCACGCAGACTGAACCCACTGCCATTAGATTGTTTACAGCAGCAGGAAGTACTGTGTGCAATTTGTGAAGATGTGGAGATGCCGGCGTTGGACTGGGGTGGACACCGCAAGGAGTCTCACAACACCAGGTTAAAATCCAACAGGTTGATTTGAAATCACGAGCTTTCGGAGCGCTGCTCCTTCATCGGGTGAGTGACTCCAAGTAAACCCGATGGATTTTAACTGGTGTTGTGAGACTTCTTACTGTGCAATTTGTAGATTCTGAGCATGTTCGCAATGGCAATCCATTGGCAAGTTTCTCATCTCTATATTGGAGAAAAAGCAGACAGCAACTCAACACTAACTGTCCTCTCCTCACTGAACACTCAGAGGGAAATAGCAGAAGAGTTCACTCATTCTCCTGTGGATCTCACCTTGCGGTAATTCAGGAAAGTGAGGGGTGGGTGGGAGTTAGTGTATTGCTGTGGGAGTGAGTGGTCACTTACCCTCTTGTCAATACCCTGTGGGTAGTGGTGGGGATAGGGGAGCAGAGTGAGAGGAACTGACTGAGTGGAAGCTGAGAGTGTAGGGTATCAGAAGGGGTTAATGGAGCTCTGTGCTCCAGTATAATCCTGCTCAGTTGCTGGGCAATGGAATGTAATGTCATTCCAGGGAACATTAATGAGTTGGCAGCTCCCAACACGCCAGTGCGTCACTGTTGAGAGCTGACTTGTTCATTGAGAATTAGCTGAACCACCTGTAGAGCTAACACACCCCCTCCAACCACACGGAGTCACCCGACCATCATCCTGTTACCAGCAGCCAATACAGAGGGAGACTCCACCCTCTGCACAAAAAAAACATTGAGGTTATTCCAGTTCGTTGACCACTCAGGACTGCTGACTCCAGCTCCTTCTCTGGAAGGTCTCTGGGAATGATAGCGTCCAACATTGCTGAGCTGAAGTCTTGCCAGGTTTGACTGAGCCGCTTTGACAGAGCTATCTCATTAGGTACACACCCCCTGCCCTGTCCCCACCAGTATGCAACTTTCTCCTTATCAAGCATTTCTCCAGTTCCCTAATGAGAGTTACGATTGAATCTGCTTCCACAACCCTTTCAGGCAGTGTTCCCCAGACCACAACAACCCGCTGTGTGAAACAATCTCCCCCTCTTCCAGCCAGATTTATAAAATCTCACACAGCAGAGTCGCAATCCGGATATCTCTGATCAACAAGCAGCCTAAGATGTTAAACACACTGACAACACAGCAGCAGCAGTGAGAGAGTTCACAAAGATCTGGATTTACAAAGCAGAGGTCAGAAAGGTGCCAAAGGGTTAACCATGCAAATTGAAGCATTGAGAGAGGAGAGGCAGTATGTGATTGGCTGTGAGTTTGTGAATAGTGGGGTTACTAGCGGACAGATCCACTCTGAACATCCTGTCGGGGATCAGACACTCCACACATCACACACAGCTGAGTCACAATACAATAGACACAGGCTGACTCCAAACAGCAACACGGCACAGCTGGCTCTTTCTATTCCACTTTTGTGCATCCATATGTACAAACGTTTCAGCCATGGCTCATTCTGTCTCTGAATATAAAGGTTACGGACTCAGTTTCAACTCAGAAAATCAAGGCAAATGTTCCCACTGCAGTGCTGAGGGAGTGCTGCACTGTCAGAGAGTCACTACTGAGGGAGTGCCGCACTGTCAGAGAGTCAGTGCTGAGGGAGTGCTGCACTGTCAGAGAGTCACTACTGAGGGAGTGCTGCACTGTCAGAGAGTCAGTGCTGAGGGAGTGCCGCACTGTCAGAGGGTCAGTGCTGAGGGAGTGCTGCACTGTCAGAGAGTCACTACTGAGGGAGTGCCGCACTGTCAGAGAGTCAGTGCTGAGGGAGTGCTGCACTGTCAGAGGGTCAGTGCTGAGGGAGTGCCGCACTGTCAGAGAGTCAGTACTGAGGGAGTGTCAGAGGGTCAGTACTGAGGGAGTGCCGCACTGTCAGAGGGTCAGTACTGAGGGAGTGCCGCACTGTCAGAGGGTCAGTACTGAGGGAGTGCTGCACTGTCAGAGAGTCACTACTGAGGGAGTGCCGCACTGTCAGAGAGTCACTACTGAGGGAGTGCTGCACTGTCAGAGAGTCACTACTGAGGGAGTGCCGCACTGTCAGAGAGTCAGTGCTGAGGGAGTGCCGCATTGTCAGAGGGTCAGTGCTGAGGGAGTGCTGCACTGTCAGAGAGTCACTACTGAGGGAGTGCCGCACTGTCAGAGAGTCAGTGCTGAGGGAGTGCCGCACTGTCAGAGAGTCACTACTGAGGGAGTGCTGCACTGTCAGAGAGTCACTACTGAGGGAGTGCCGCACTGTCAGAGAGTCAGTGCTGAGGGAGTGCCGCACTGTCAGAGAGTCACTACTGAGGGAGTGCTGCACTGTCAGAGAGTCACTACTGAGGGAGTGCTGCACTGTCAGAGAGTCACTACTGAGGGAGTGCCGCACAGTCAGAGGGTAAGTGCTGAGGGAGTGCTGCACTGTCAGAGAGTCACTACTGAGGGAGTGCCGCACTGTCAGAGGGTCAGTACTGAGGGAGCGCTGCACTGTCAGAGGGTAAGTGCTGAGGGAGTGCTGCACTGTCAGAGAGTCACTACTGAGGGAGTGCCGCACAGTCAGAGGGTAAGTGCTGAGGGAGTGCTGCACTGTCAGAGAGCCACTACTGAGGGAGTGCCGCACTGTCAGAGGGTCAGTACTGAGGGAGTGCCGCATTGTCAGAGGGTCAGTGCTGAGGGAGTGCCGCACTGTCAGAGAGTCAGTGCTGAGGGAGTGCCGCATTGTCAGAGGGTCAGTGCTGAGGGAGTGCCGCACTGTCAGAGGGTCAGTGCTGAGGGAGTGCCGCACTGTCAGAGGATCAGTGCTGAGGGAGTGCCGCACTGTCAGAGGGTCAGTGCTGAGGGAGTGCTGCACTGTCAGAGAGTCACTACTGAGGGAGTGCTGCACTGTCAGAGAGTCAGTGCTGAGGGAGTGCTGCACTGTCAGAGGGTCAGTACTGAGGGAGTGCTGCACTGTCAGAGGGTCAGTACTGAGGGAGTGCCGCAGTGTCAGACGGTCAGTACTGAGGGTGTGCCGCACTGTCAGAGGGTCAGTGCTGAGGGAGTGCCGCACTGTCAGAGGGTCAGTACTGAGGGAGTGCCGCACTGTCAGAGGGTCAGTACTGAGGGAGTGCCGCACTGTCAGAGGGTCAGTACTGAGGGAGTGCTGCACTGTCAGAGGATCAGTACTGAGGGAGTGCCGCACTGTCAGAGGGTCAGTACCGAGGGAGTGCCGCAGTGTCAGAGGGTCAGTACTGAGGGAGTGCCGCAGTGTCAGAGGGTCAGTACTGAGGGAGTGCCGCACTGTCAGAGGGTCAGTGCTGAGGGAGTGCCGCACTGTCAGAGGGTCAGTGCTGAGGGAGTGCTGCACTGTCAGAGAGTCACTACTGAGGGAGTGCTGCACTGTCAGAGAGTCAGTGCTGAGGGAGTGCCGCACTGTCAGAGGGTCAGTACTGAGGGAGTGCCGCACTGTCAGAGGGTCAGTGCTGAGGGAGTGCTGCACTGTCAGAGGGTCAGTACTGAGGGAGTGCCGCACTGTCAGAGGATCGGTACTGAGGGAGTGCTGCACTGTCAGAGGGTCAGTACTGAGGGAGTGCCGCAGTGTCAGACGGTCAGTACTGAGGGAGTGCTGCACTGTCAGAGGGTCAGTACTGAGGGAGTGCCGCACTGTCAGAGGGTCAGTACTGAGGGAGTGCCGCAGTGTCAGACGGTCAGTACTGAGGGAGTGCTGCACTGTCGGGGGTTGATGATCTAATTGTGAGGCCTTATTTGTGGAGCAGACACATTTATGCCTGAGTGTGTTGGGGGAGGGGGCAGATCTCCACATAAAGCAGGAGCCAGACACTTGTATCCATGGCAACATTTCCAATGCTGCCCTCATTATACTCACCTATCACCCTGAGATTGTGTAGGATCGTGGTTTCAATATAGGCAACATTGATCTAATCCAGGCAAGGGCTGAAAAACCCCACCACCTACATCAGAACCAAATCAACCAAATCAGCCACAATCCGACTGATTACAATAACAACTTACATTTATATAGCCCCTCTCACATCGTAAAGCTTCCGAAGGTGCTTCATGGGAGCATTGTTAAACAATTGCAACCTCACGCCATGGGAGATATTGGGGCAGATGGCGAAAATCTCGATTAAAGAGAGAGGTTTTGAGGGGAAGGAAGTGGGGATGGTTTGGGAAGGAATTCAGGGAGAGGTTAGCGAGTTGGAAGTGGCAGAGATCAGGATCAAACACATTGCCAAAGGTGGAAACACAAAGGGAGCTGAAGAATGGGAACATTAACTGTATTGGCCAAGAGGACTAGGAAACAGAGCCAGGTGGGATTGGATTCGAGGGAATAGGCGATGGGTCTCATGGACAAGATGAGCTTGGAAAGGGCATCAGGGAATGATGAGAGTACAGGGCTAGGGTGGGGGAACATTAGGGGAACTTTGGTTGGGAGGGTTAAATGAAGGGATGCGTGACAAAGTCAGGCTGGAATATTCACACTTTTTGGAGGTGAGGATGGAGGGGTTTAGGGTTTAAGGAGATGGTCATTTGTGAAGAAAATAAACCAGGGATTATCTTTGAATTTCAGGAGTAATGGCCAGTTTTGGAAGAAGTGAGTGGGCCCAGCCAGCCAATGATGCGTTTGTGGTGAACCATTGTTGGTTCCCACCAGGTAGTGCTGAGCCATGGTCTGGCCAGTACTATGAGTCTGTATATATGTTACTGTTGGGGTTAGGGTTGGGCTGTTCTACCTGTTAATATAGTCCTATGGTACACCCCAGTTGGCTCCGCCTCCTGGGAGAGGTATAAAGGTCACTGCTCTGCCTGGTGACCCTTTAGTCTGGGATCGTGTACTGTATATGGTAGCTCTGTTATTGTTGGCAATAAAAGCCTTTATTTCCCGAGTACATCACGCCTCTCGTGTGTTATATCGCGCATCAGCGTTAATCTAGTTGCACATCGGATATGTCCAAATCTGCGTCCCTCAAAGTTAAAGAGACAGGACGGGGGAGTGTGATGGGGAGGGGAGTGAGGTGAGAGAGAGAGTTTTACTGGGGATATGGTTTCAACCATGGAACTGTGGCAGCAAATAAGAAATCATAAGTGTTGAAGGAACTTTCTCACTGATGTAGAAACACCACATTCATTAGGAACTTGCCAATTTCCAAGGTATCATTTGGCAAACATAACATCAAATAACTAAAACCCCACCAGTCTCTAAATGTAAATTTTATTCAAAAGCCTCACAAAGATCTATTGTATGTTTGAGTCAGCACCGACAATTAAAATGTTCTTTTGATAATTGGAAAATGCAGCTATGGTGCCAAACCTGTAGAAAATGCAGAATAATTTGTCCTGGTGTAACAGCAGCCTGGCAATGCTTTATCACAACATCTTACACTCAAAACTACTTTGTTCACATAGACCGAGTTGTCGTCTGAATCTCTTCTGAGATTTTCAATCATTTGATCCACAATGCGCCATCTAGATCAGAAGACAGAGAGGGGCTGCTCTGGGACAAGGGTCCGTTAATCGTCACTCTGATCACAGCAATCTCATGTAGCTGGTGGGGGTTAAGCTTCTGACTGGCGCGAGTTTCAGATTGGGTTCATTAGGGTTCAGTGAGGCTTCCCGTGCTTTATATTGGGTTTCTCCGCTTGGAGACTGGGTACGGGTTTCCAGTTACAATCTCCCTTTTCCTATTTCCGGGGACAGTTTAAGATCAAATCACATTGAAACTCCAAAGTTAGAGTTCGAGTAAAACTCATTGCAGCTCCACATAGTTACGGAGATGCTTTAGTGTAAACACACCAGCTGTACTCATCATTGGAGAATTCAAAGAAACACACACATTCACACACACACATTCACACACAATCACACACACACAAACACACACACTCACACTCACACACACACACACACACACACACACAGACACTCACGCACACACACACTCACTCACACACACTCACGCACACACACTCACGCACGCACACTCACTCACACACTCTCACACACACACACACACACACACAGACACACACACTCACACACACACACATACTCACAGACACTCACGCACACACACACACACTCACTCACACACTCACACTCACACACACTCACACTCCCTCACACACACACACACACACTCACACACAGACACACACACTCACACACAGACACACACTCACACACACTCACACACTCACACACACACTCACACACACACACACACACACACGCGCACTCTCACACACACGCACTCTCACACACACACTCACACACATGCACACACATTCGCACACACACGCACTCTCACACACACACACACTCTCACACACACACACATGCACACACATTCACACACACACGCACACACTCACACACACACTCTCGCACACACTCACTCATACACACTCACACACTCACTCACACACACACAGACACTCACACACCCACACTCACACACACACAGACACACACACTCACACACACTCACACACACACACACTCACTCACACACACACACACACTCACACACACACACACACTCACACACACGCACACACACAGGCGCACTCTCACACACACACACACACATGCACACACATTCGCACACACACGCACTCTCACACACACACTCACACACACGCACACACATTCACACACACACGCACACACTCACACACACACTCTCGCACACACTCACTCATACACACTCACACACTCACTCACACTCACACACACAGACACTCACACACCCTCACTCACACTCACACTCACACTCACACAGACACACACACACTCACACACATACACTCATACACATACACTCAGACACACTCAAATGCACACTTACACACTCACACTCACTCACACACACTCAAACACACACACACACACAAACACTCACACTCACACAAACACACACACTCACACAAACACACACACTCATACACACACATACACTCACACACACACACACAAACACACACAAAGACACACTCACACACACACCCACTCACACACACACTCACACACACACAGATACTCACACACATAGACACACACTCAGACACACTCACATGCACACTTACACACACACACACACACACACAGACACACATACTCACAGACACTCACGCACACACACACACACTCACTCACACACACACTCTCACAAACACACACACTCTCACACACACACACTCACACACAGACACACACACACACACACTCACACACACACTCACACACACACTCACACACACACTCACACATACACACACACACGCACTCTCACACACACACTCACACACATTCACACACACACGCACACACACGCACTCTCACACACACACACACACATTCACACACACACGCACACACTCACACACACACTCTCGCACACACTCACTCATACACACTCACACACTCACTCACACTCACACACACACTCACACACACACAGACACTCACACACCCTCACTCACGCTCACACACACACTCACACAGACACACACACACACTCACACACATACACTCATACACATACACTCATACACATACACTCAGACACACTCAAACGCACACTTACACACACACTCACTCACACACACACTCACTCACACACACTCAAACACACACACACAAACACACACTCACACAAACACACACACTCATACACACACACTCACACACACAAACACACACAAAGACACACACACACCCACTCACACACACTCACACACACACAGATACTCACACACATAGACACACACTCAGACACGCTCACATGCACACTCACACACACACACACACAGACACACACACACACTCACAGACCCACACACATTCACACACACACACTTACACACACTCACAGACACACATTCACACAAACGCACTCACAGCCTCACAGATACACACCCACACAAACACACACACACTCACACACATACCACAGACACACATTCACACAAACACACTCACACACACATTCACAGACACACACCCACACACACACACTCAAAGACACACACCCACACACACAGACACACACTCAAAGACACACACACACACACAGACACACACACTCATACACACAGACACACACACTCACATACAAACACACACACACACACGCAAACATACTGACACACACATGCACACTCATAGACACACACTCACAGACACACATTCACACAAACACACTCACAGACACACACCCACACACCCACAAACACATTCAGACACGCACACACACACTCACACATACACTCACAAACACACACACAGACACACACACACACATTTATGTCACAAAATCCATTGTTGTGTGGAGATTGGGACATTTAAAGATACACCATGTTCTAACCCTGTTGCTTGCTGCTTAATGACAAGTCTGGGGACCCTCTGTGAGTGCTTTGGTCTCCCTGGTCAGTTCATGTGCAGGTCAGTATTATTCAGTCAGGCAGTCAGCTTCAGGGGAGCCAAGCAAGAAGTGTCAGAGACAAGACAGAGCACTGACAGCGGTTCCAATGGAATTAAATTAAAGGATGAGCCACAGTTAACAGACTGTCTCCGTGCTGTGAGCCTTTGGGGCAAAGAAAGGTACTCATTTAGGAATGTTAGTGGCTTTTGGAGAGAATTCCGAAACAAGATCTTCAAAGGAAGAGACTGGAAATGCTAATGAGAAAGACAAAGGTTCAGTGGGATTAGTTGACTAAGGTCTGAGTGGGTTCATGAGAAATCCATGGACTCTGTCTTGGTTGCACCTGTCATTTACTGTGTGGTGTGTCTGACCATGGTTTGTCTGTTAATTCAAAGGTGCCTCACGTTAGAGTCTGAGATATATATACACACATATATAGGGCTTGTTTTACTTTTCTAACGGTGTATAGTAAAGTTTATTATATTAGTTCAGATCCCATGGAATCTTTGGGGTTTGTTCCAAAAGCAGGTGTCTTTAATCTCAGCTGAACAAAATGTTACTGGTTTCTAACTGGACACAGCATCCTGCCACCCCCAGGCCCCGGGTCAGGCCAAAGATTACAAAAGATTGAACAAGGGTAAACTAAAATCTTTTATCGCTCACGTTAAAACATGATCTCCCTTTTAACAGGAGTGGAAATCACAGGCCTTGCAGAAAACATCTCTAAATCTCCTGTCTGGTCAGAGCAGTTGCTGAGTAAACCCAGGCTTTACTCTGTACCTCTATATCTCCTGGTCAACACGTCGGGCCGGCAGGATATGTCCTCAGCTTTGACTCTCAGCTCACTGTGAGGCTTCCACTCACCAGGCCTCACATAATGTAGTACGAAATCTTGGATTGTATCGTCCCTGCTCTCCCAGTGACCTCCAACCCGAGCCATACCCCTGCTGAAAGCTCCTATTCCCCAGTAAGGAGGCTGAGGTCAGCTGGGGCAATCAGAACTTGATTCCCTGTGGCCAGTGCATTACAGAGGCTGAAGAGAAATGTCAAAGGTTAGAGAATGTGGGCATGAAATGAACCATATTGAATAAAACACCGATATCAACAATAAGCAGCAGTATCGAGTGACTGGACAAAAAACCTAAACAATTGAATCAAATGACAGGGTATTCAGTGCAGCTGCGGAATAGAAATGTTATAGCAAGGATACGAGAGGACACAGGTTTAGGGTGCTGGGGGGTAGGTCACAGGGGAGATGTTAGGGGGAAGTTTTTCACACAGAGGGTGGTGGGCGAGTGGAATCGGCTGCTGTCAGTGGCAAACTCAATAGGGTCTTTTAAGAGACTCCTGGATGAGTACATGGGACCTAATAGGATGGAGGGTTATAGGTAGGCCTAAAAGGTAGGGATATGTTCGGCACAACCTGTGGGGCCGAAGGGCCTGTTTTGTGCCGTAGTTTTCTATGTTTCTATGATTTGGAGTGCTCAGGTTCCACCTCACCAAGAACCCTCACTCCAGAAACTTGAGCAAGTGATTTAGGCTAACACTCCAGTGTAGTACTTGAGGGACTGCTGCACTGTCAGAGGTGCTGTTCCTCTGGTTAAACTGAGACCTTGCCTGATCTCCCAGGTGGACATATAAAAAGATGAAAATAGCACATCGTACTCCAGGTGTGGTTTCATTAAAGCCCTGTTCAGTGAGACTTCTCCAATCTTATACTGCAACCCCTCAGTAATATCCACTCACTTTCCATTCCATTTCCCAATTGTTCGTTGTACCTGACTGAAGGAAAGAAAAGAGGAAGTAAAGAAGAAACTTTTTGCACAGAGCAAGATCCCACAAGCAGCACTGAAGTTTAAGCACTCATCAGAAAACAGCACTTTGTGTGTCAGTGACTTGATTGCCCACTCCCGAGACAGGCCAGGGTCCCTACACTCAGCCCAATACTAACTCCAGCTGGTGTGACAGACTCAATGGGCTGAGTGATCAGGAGAAGAGACAGGGTAGAGCCAATCAATTTGATCAGAAAGAGACGATGGGCCCGATTTTACCAACACTTTGCGCCATTTTCGGGTGCGAAATCGCAGTAAATTCGGGCATCAGGACTTTAACGCGATCTGCACCCGAATCCGAGCAAATCGCGACTTTACCGACACCCGATTCGGGCGCGGATCCGGTCCACGCCCGAATCGGGCGGCCCGACGATTTAAATGCATTAGCGTGCATTTAAATCGATTTAGTGAACCGCGTGCCCAACCCTACCACCAAATCCCACTTTACCACCGTGCTGCCCGATCCGGATCCGCGCTTTTAGCGACCTGCTAAATAAAAGTCCGAAGCGGATTCCTATTCTGCAGGGGAACCTCTGAAGCCTCTCTCTGCCCTTGTGAAGTCAGTCTGCGGCCACCATCCTTCTTGACCATCCTTCTCAGAGCGCCCCGGTATCCAGCCCACGTCCCCCAGCAGTGGCAATCCCTCCACCCCCCTCACCCTGGCAGACCCCCCCGCTAACCACCCCGGCAGACCAACCCCCCTCCCCTGGAGGCAGATCCCCCCCGACGGGAGGCAGAGCCCCCCGGCAGAGCATCCCACCCCCTGCTGACCACCCCCCCCGGGATCGGACCCCCCTGGGAGGCAGGCCCCCCTCGGCAGACCACACCCCCAACCTGCCTCGATCGCTGGTCTCCCTCCTCCATCCTTCTCGATCATCTTTAGTCCTTCGAGAGCCTGCAGCACCTTCCTGGCCACAGACTTGGAGCCACGGCTAAAGTGACCGGGCTTCACACCGTTCCGCTGGCGTCCACCGGAGGAGGGGGGGGCTCAGATGGATCTCTGGTTGGGGGGGGAGGAGGAGGGGGCTCAGGTGGATCTCTGGTTGGGGGGGGGGGGAGGCGGGGGCTCAGATGGATCTCTGGTTGGGGGGAGGGGGGGGACGGGCTCAGATGGATCTCTGGTTGGGGGGGAGTAGGAGGGGGCTCAGATGGATCTCTGGTTGGGGGGGAGTAGGAGGGGGCTCAGATGGATCTCTGGTTGGGGGGGAGGAGGGGGCTCAGATGGATCTCTGGTTGGGGGGGGGGGGTCTGCCGAGGGGGGCCTGCCTCTCAGGGGGGTCTGTATTATTAAACTGGCCAAAAGGTAGGTGTCCTGGGTCATGTGACTTTGCTTCGCCACAAAAACTTCAGATGGATGTTTATCTAATGTCTGGAATCGGGGGCATGACTCAAAAGACTGAACGCACATATATCACAGCGTGAAAAGCCAGCATTCTTATAGATGAAATATACAGTCACCATAGACTTTTCTTCAACTGCAGTAATGACTGAAGTGGCCAACATCGGACCAGTTGGAAGAGAGCTGACAGCCTCCAGTGTAAAGTGCAGCAAGACATTTCAGAGTCCGGTGAATGGTGAGATTTTTATTTCAGCATCAAAGGCAAAAAAGATAATTTATTGACCAAATTCAGTTGTTCCAGATGAGACTCGACGGTTTCCAGGCAGCTGGACAGAGATATTGGTACAGGATGGATCAGTGGGAGCACTGACTGACAGACTGGTCCATGGAAATCTTTCGGCACCCACTCATTATCTGTGTTTAACAACACAGATTTGTGGCATCATGGAAATATTAAAAGTTACTTCTGATCAGCAAGAATGATGCAAATTGCAAATGTAGTTAAATACATGCAGCTGTGTTTATTGCTTCTGAGCGGCTTGCCCAGGAACAGGTTATATTTTTAAACTAACAAATAATTGTTATTCTGAGTGAGAATTTTCTCGCAGGTATGATTTTAAGTCAAGGCATCATTTCTACTCCTCAGATCTGTGATCTGACACGGGTGCGCTTTTCCAGATTTTTTTCGAACTGCGCATGCGCAGTTCAGAGCTCCGATCGTCCCGCCAGCGCTAAGCCCCGCCCACAGCACGGTTCGGACTGGAGCCGGCAAAACGCGTATGGGCGCGCTGGAAAGAGGATTCCAGGCTCGGATCTATTTGACGCCCAGATTCGGCACTTAGACTCAAAATGGTAAAATCAGGCCCGATGTTTTCAGAGGGATGAGAAGATGTTTTAATCTTGCTCCAATGATAATGGATAACATGTCAGTTGAATACTAATACATACTGATTGAGCTAACAAGTCCAAACTAGTGAAACTGAACCAGTCTCAAGAAATCTCTAGCAAAGCTGCAAGTTAGTTCCAGAGTTATTTTCCTCTGGATCCCAGGGCTCTGCCCCAAAGCAATCAGATAGGAAACATACAGTGACTCTGTGAATTGTGTTCCCCAAGTCACTCACCATCCTGACTCACCGTTCCTCCACTGTCACTGGGTCAAAATCCTGGAACTCCCTCTCTAACAGTGGGTGTATCTATACCTCAGGGGCCGCAGCAGTTCAGGGTGGCAGCTCATCACCACCTTGCCAAGGGAAATTAGGGATGGGCAATAAATGCTTGTCCAGCCGGCAACGCCCACATCTCAAAAATGAAGTTAAAAAAAACACGTGCAAAGAAGGGTTTGAGGTCAGCACTCACCGATATCATCCTGATGATAGATGAGGGAATGAACATCCAGATTCTCTTCTTGCAAGTATTGCTCAATGGGTTCGATATAGTACATCCCCTCCTGTGTTTGGATAAATCCTTCAAATCGGCCATCGATAATAGAACCATGACAAAAGGAACCTCTGTCACCTGTGGAGGAAAGTCTGTCACTTTAATCAGGCTGTCTCTTGTGCCAGAGACTAGATTTTATTTCTGAATAATTTTTGCTGAATTTGAAAAAGATTGGTCTGTTACTCATCATTTACTCCACATTCATCCCTTTATGTCAAATAAAAATAAATATTTACACCAAATTATCCGTCTCCCTGGTGTTTTTCTGGCTTCACCTTGAAGTCTTTCATGAGCAGGTGTTAGTTTTCACATGTACGCTGACGACACGCAGCCCGACCTCAGCACCATCTCCCCTCACTCCTCTGCTGTCTCAGAGTGGTATCAACATCCATAGAAATCATCATAGAAACCCTACAGTGCAGAAGGAGGCCATTCGGCCCATCGAGTCTGCACCAACCACAATCCCACCCAGGCCCTACCCCCACATATTTTACCCACTAATCCCTCTAACCTACGCATCCCAGGACTCTAAGGGGCAATTTTTTTAACCTGGCCAATTAACCTAACCCGCACATCTTTGGACTGTGGGAGGAAACCGGAGCACCCGGAGGAAACCCACGCAGACACGAGGAGAATGTGCAAACTCCAGGAGAATGTGCAAACTGGATCAACAGAATGTGCAAAAGTACTGGATCAACAGAAATCTCCCGGAACTTTATATTGAAAAGACTGAAGCCATTTGGTCTTCATCACAAGTTCCATTCCCTGACCATCCGTTTCATCCCTCTCCACGGCAACAGTCTGAATCTGAGGCTTACAGTTCACAAACTTGATGCTGTGTTTGACATTCAGATGAGGACGGACATCTGCTCTAACACCAGGGACTCAATGCCAACTATCTAATGTATGAGAAGAACTATTACACAAATGAAATGGGGCGACATTGTGGCACAGTGGTTAGCGTTGCTGTCTCACAGCGCCAGGGACCCGGGTTCAATTCCAGCCTTGGGTCACTGTCTGTGTAGAGTTTGCACTTTCTCCCTGTGTCTGCGTGGATTTCCTCTGGGGTGGTCCAGTTTCCTCCCACAGTCCAAAGATGTGCGGGTTAATTGGATTGGCCATGCTAAATTGCCCCTTAGTGTCACAGGGATTCGGGTAAATACGTGGGGTCATGGGGATAAGGCCTGGGTGGGATTATTGTCGGGGCAGGCTCAATGGGCTGAAGGCCTCCCCCTGTACTGTAGGGATTCTATGATTCAATCTATTTGAAACTTCAGTGTTTTATTTGTTTACAGGATGTGGTTGTCACGGGCTGGGCCAGCATTTAGTGCACATCCCTAATTGCCCTTGAACTGAGTGGCTTGCTGAGCTATTTCAGAGGATGATTCAGAATTAACCACATTGCTGTGGGTCTGGAGTCACATGTAGGCCAGACCGGGTAAGAACAGTAGATTTCTTTCTCTAAAGGATTCTAGTGAACCAGATTGTTACGACAATCAACAATGGTTTCATGGTCATCAGTAGATTCTTAATTCCAGATTTTTATTTAATTAAAATTTCAACATCTGCTGTGATGGGATTCAAACCCCAATTCCCTGAAACATTACCCTGGGTCTCTGGATTACTAGTTGAGCGACAATACCACCACATCACTGTCTCCCCTGTCCATCCACAACATGCAGTATCTTTCCATTGAGTCGCTATGTCACATCCTTTTCTATCCTTCTGCCTCTTGCCTGCCCAATCCATTCACCTGCTTATATGTCCCATTGAAGTATTTTGAAGTTGCGTGCAGAGGTTTGCCCAGAGCCAAGGTAAGGGTTACAGTTTGGATATCGTGTGGTTTGCAGATCATTGAAAGAAATAAATAATAGGGAACAGAAGTGGAGGATTGTTGAAGCTGGTGAGAGAATCTGCAGTGGTCCTCACAGATTCTTGTCCCAAAGAAAGCAACAAACAAATTAGCTTGGAAGTTTGCAAAGTAACCAGAATAAGGGCCCGAGGCCTCCAGTCAAGGGGCGGTAAATGAAAGGTTTACCTCTGAGAATAGCTGGAGCTGAGGAGAATTAACCAGAGCACTGTGGCAGACTCGTGGGTGGTCCCTGCAAAAGTGAACATGTAAGATTGATGTGTCTTATAAGAGAATTCTTGGGGGAAGTAAAAATTATGCCTGAGTGTCTAACATATGTAGTTATAAGCTATAGCATCAATGGCACGGTGGCACAGTGGTTAGCACTGCTGCCTCACAGCGCCAGGGACCCTGGTTCGATTCCCGGCTTGGGTGACTGTCTGTGTGGAGTCTGCACGTTCTCCCCGTGTCTGCGTGGGTTTCCTCCGGGTGCTCCGGTTTCCTCCCACAGCGTGAAAGAATTGTGGGTTAGGTGAATTGGTCATGCTAAATTCTGAAATTATTTGATGGTTGTTATTTCCTGGGAGCCGTTCCTTCTCCATTGCCATTACTTCACCAGAACTCCGATAGACATCCCCATAAGGAAGGTATCTGCTATGCTTCCTGCAGAGTAATGGAAGTGGAGTCCAAGCAGTTTTGAGGTGATTCTTGGCTGACCTTCTGAAATCTGCTGTTGGCTTGTATCTGAGCTGAGGGTTCAGTGATGGGGCTTTCCGCTGGTGAATCTGGATCTGCTGAACTTTCTCATGACTATCCTGTACCTGATGGAGGTCCTGCACCACTTTCATTGTGGGCAAAAAGATTGGCAGTATCAGTTCTGGTCACCATATTATAAAAGGGATATAGAGGCACTGGAGAGGGTGTGTAGAAGATTTACAAGGATGGTGCAGATATGCAAGGAACAAAGAACAGTACAGCACAGGAAACAGGCCCTTCGGCCCTCCAAGCCTGTGCCACTTCTTGGTCCAACTAGACCAATCGTTTGTATCCCTCCATTCCCAGGCTGCTCATGTGACTATCCAGGTAAGTCTTAAACGATGTCAGCGTGCCTGCCTCCACTACCCTACTTGGCAGCACATTCCAGGCCCCCACCACCCTCTGTGTAAAAAACGTCCCTCTGATGTCTGAGTTATACTTCGCCCCTCTCACTTTGAGCCCGTGACCCCTTGTGATCGTCACTTCTGACCTGGGAAAAAGCTTCCCACCGTTCACCCTATCTATACCCTTCATAATCTTGTACACCTCTATTAGATCTCCCCTCATTCTCCGTCTTTCCAGGGAGAACAACCCCAGTTACCCAATCTCTCCTCATAGCTAAGACCTTCCATACCAGGCAACATCCTGGTAAACCTTCTCTGCACTCTCTCTAAAGCCTCCACGTCCTTCTGGTAGTGCGGCGACCAGAACTGGACACAGTACTCCAAATGTGGCCTAACCAGCATTCTATACAGCTGCATCATCAGACTCCAGCTTTTATGCTCTATACCCCGTCCTATAAAGGCAAGCATACCATATGCCTTCTTCACCACCTTCTCCACCTGTGTTGCCACCTTCAAGGATTTGTGGACTTGCACACCTAGGTTCCTCTGTGTTTCTATACTCTTGATGACTCTGCCATTTATTGTATAACTCCTCCCTACATTATTTCTTCCAAAATGCATCACTTTGCATTTATCCGGATTAAATTCCATCTGCCACCTCTCCGCCCAATTTTCCAGCCTATCTATATCCTGCTGTATTGCCCGACAGTGCTCATCGCTATCCACAAGTCCAGCCATCTTCGTGTCATCCGCAAACTTGCTGATTACACCAGTTACACCTTCTTCCAAATCATTTATATATATCACAAATAGCAGAGGTCCCAGTACAGAGCCCTGCGGAACACCACTGGTCACAGACCTCCAGCCGGAAAAAGACCCTTCGACCGCTACCCTCTGTCTCCTATGGCCAAGCCAGTTCTCCACCCATCTAGCCACTTCTCCTTGTATCCCGTGAGCCTTAACCTTCTCAACCAACCTGCCATGTGGAGTTTGTCAAATGCCTTACTGAAATCCATATAGACGACATCCACGGGTATAAAAATCAGGAAAGGATTGACAGGCCTTGGAATAAAGAAGGCAGAGGAGTGACCTAATGGGGGTCTTGAAAATTCTGGAAATATTGATAGGTGAAGGGAAGATGTTTCCTCTTGTGGGGCAGAGCATAACCAGAGGCCATCAATATAAGATAGTCACCAAGAAAACCATTAGAAAATTCAAGAAACTTCTTAACCCAAAGTATGGTGATATTGTGAAACTCACTATTGCAGGGAGCGAGTGAACCAAATAGTATTTAAGGGGTAACTCGATAAGTCCATGAGGAAGCAGGGCTCAGTGCTGGGACCTCTGTTGTTTGTGGTATATATAAATGATCCGGAGGAAAATGTGGCTGGTCTGATTAGTAAGTTTGTGGATGACATGAAGATTGATGGAGTTGCTGATAGTGCCGAGGATTGTCAGAGGATACAACAGGATACTTGGGCACAGAAATGGCAGATGGAGTTTAATCCGGACAAATGTGAGGTGATGCATTTTGGAGGATCAAATTTAGTTGTGAATTATACTGTAAATGTCAGAACCCTTAGGAACATGTTTAACATACAGAGGGATCTGTGTGTGCAGATCCTCAGTTCCCTAAAATGGCAACACAAGTGGCCAAGGTGATTAAGAAGGCATATGGCATGCTCACCTTCATCAGCTAGAGCATTGAGTTGGGAAATCATGTTGCAGCTATATAAAACCTTGGTCAGGCCGCATTTGGAGTATTGCGCGTAGTTCTGGTCACCACGCTACCAGAAGGATGTGGAAGCTTTGGAGAGAATGCAAAGAAGGTTCACCAGGATGTCGCCTGGTCTCGAGGGTGTCGGCTATGAGGAGAGGTTGAATAAACCAGGATTGTTTTTACTGGAAAGACGGAGGCTGAAGGGAGACCTGATCGAGGTCTACAAAATTACGAGGGGCTCAGTTAGAGTGGATAGTCAGAGGCTTTTTACCCAGGGTGGACGTGTCAATAACAAGGGGACAAGGTTCAAAGTGAGAGGGGGAAAGTTTAAGGGAGGTGTAATAAGTCCGTGAAGGCAGAAGTCCCTTCACCAAAATCCCTATATTTACAATTCCAATAGCAGTACACAGAGTGCTACCAGTCAGCAGTCTACCTCCGGGGGTGTCGGGGGAACTGACACTCCCTGTTAAATACAAGGCAAAGACTCCCTGATTGGCCCATCAATTGACTACTTAATCAGGGAGTTCATACTCCAAGAGGCCAACCTCAATGACCTGATTGAAGTCGTTACAGGAGATGTGCGGGGGAATTTTTTCATGCAGAGAGTAGTGGGTGCCTGGAACACGCTGCCAGAGGTGGTGGTGGAAGCAGGCACATTAGAAACATTTAAGAGGCATCTGGGTGGGTACATGGATAGGGAGGGAATAGAGGGATACGGACCGAGTAAAGGCAGAAGGTTTTTTTTAGTTTAGTTAGGGTATCATGATCGGCACGGGCTTGGTGGGGCAAAGGGCCTGTTCCTGTGCTGTACGGTTCTTTGTTCTTTGTTTGTTCTTTAGAAAGGAATAGAAGGTTGTGAAAGATGAGAGGAGGCCCAGATGGATGAGCCAGCACAGACTGGTCAGGCTGAATGGTCTATTTCTCTGACATTTATTCTGTGCAAGATAACATTCAATGCATTGATGTGACAATTCCATCCCTTGTTTAAACCATTTAAAGTAAATTGGGTAATTGGGGTAAAAGGAGGAAAGAGGAATGTCAGATGGACGTGGGAAGTGTTTGGGTGGATGTGGGAAGTGTTTGGGTGGATGTGGGAAGTGTTTGGGTGGATGTGGGAAGTGTTTGGGTGGATGTGGGAAGTGTTTGGGTGGATGTGGGAAGTGTTTGGATGGATGTGGGAAGTGTTTGGATGGACGTGGAGTGTGTTTGGATGGACGTGGGAAGTGTTTGGGTGGATGTGGGAAGTGTTTGTGTGGATGTGGGAAGTGTTTGGGTGGATGTGGGAAGTGTTTGTGTGGATGTGGGAAGTGTTTGGGTGGATGTGGGAAGTGTTTGTGTGGATGTGGGAAGTGTTTGTGTGGATGTGGGAAGCGTTTGTGTGGATGTGGGAAGTGTTTGGGTGGATGTGGGAAGTGTTTGTGTGGATGTGGGAAGTGTTTGGGTGGATGTGGGAAGTGTTTGTGTGGATGTGGGAAGTGTTTGTGTGGATGTGGGAAGCGTTTGGGTGGATGTGGGAAGTGTTTGTGTGGATGTGGGAAGTGTTTGGATGGATGTGGGAAGTGTTTGGATGGACGTGGAGTGTGTTTGGATGGACGTGGGAAGTGTTTGGGTGGATGTGGGAAGTGTTTGTGTGGATGTGGGAAGTGTTTGGGTGGATGTGGGAAGTGTTTGTGTGGATGTGGGAAGTGTTTGTGTGGATGTGGGAAGCGTTTGGGTGGATGTGGGAAGTGTTTGTGTGGATGTGGGAAGTGTTTGGATGGATGTGGGAAGTGTTTGGATGGACGTGGAGTGTGTTTGGATGGACGTGGGAAGTGTTTGGGTGGATGTGGGAAGTGTTTGTGTGGATGTGGGAAGTGTTTGGGTGGATGTGGGAAGTGTTTGTGTGGATGTGGGAAGTGTTTGGGTGGATGTGGGAAGTGTTTGGGTGGATGTGGGAAGTGTTTGTGTGGATGTGGGAAGCGTTTGGGTGGATGTGGGAAGTGTTTGTGTGGATGTGGGAAGTGTTTGGATGGATGTGGGAAGTGTTTGGATGGATGTGGGAAGTGTTTGGATGGATGTGGGAAGTTTTTGGATGGATGTGGGAAGTGTTTGTGTGGATGTGGGAAGTGTTTGTGTGGATGTGGGAAGTGTTTGTGTGGATGTGGGAAGTGTTTGGGTGGATGTGGGAAGTGTTTGTGTGGATGTGGGAAGTGTTTGTGTGGATGTGGGAAGTGTTTGTGTGGATGTGGGAAGTGTTTCGATGTATGTGGGAAGTGTTTGTGTGGATGTGGGAAGTGTTTGTGTGGATGTGGGAAGTGTTTGTGTGGATGTGGGAAGTGTTTGTGTGGATGTGGGAAGTGTTTCGATGTATGTGGGAAGTGTTTGTGTGGATGTGGGAAGTGTTTGTGTGGATGTGGGAAGTGTTTGGGTGGATGTGGGAAGTGTTTGTGTGGATGTGGGAAGTGTTTCGATGTATGTGGGAAGTGTTTGTTACCCCGGAGAGCGGGACGGTGACATCATGAACCTCATTGTGGAAACAGCAGCAGTCCCTGTGTGTAACGGAATCAGATTACCTTGCAGATCCCCGGAGTAGATGTGGGAAAGGTCAGCAGATTCCAGACCACTTCCTGTTTTCATTCTGAAATCCTCTGTAAACATACTCCAATCTCTTTTCAATCTGAGGTGAAATTTCCTGAAATTGAAATGTTCGATGTGAGATGTCCGTATGAACTTACGGCAATGTTAATGACCAGTGTGGGTGATGGGTGAATCCAGGGGATACAGACTCTATAGAATGTGAGTGGATCACAGGGAGAGATGACCAGGTCATTGAAGCTACTCAATCCACCAAATAGTCTATCGTACACAGCGAGCTTACAGACACACCATCGTCTCAAACACCAGTGACTGAGGAGGACACAAATACATCCAAAGTTACAGACTAGAAATAAATCTCTCAGCCCAAAAAATCATCCCAGAGGAGCATAGGGGCTCCCAGGAACCCAAAGGTCAGCAGGAATGCAGCCCGGGGCCCTCCAGCCAGAGGACCCTGGGGGTGTGAAGCCCATCTGTCACCCCCCTCCCTGAGAGCGCACACCTCCAGCCCCCTGACACCGAGGAGGGAAGCAGTCAAACATCCGTGCTGCCCGAACAGGACTGGACCCTCAGGGTCCCAACCCCCCCCCAGGGGACACTTGCCAAGGCCATCTCAGGCAATAGGGCATGGAAGTTAGCAGGCCACCTCAACCTCAGCTGTGGATCCTGGGGAGGTAGTGGGAGGACGAGGAATATTAAGAAACCATAGGCACTTAGTGGACAAGGGTGAATATAGACACTAGTGTGGATAGATCACCATTTTGTTTTGAATGTTTGGCAATAAATTTCTCTTAATTCACCCACAGAGACTCCACCCTGTCTGTTCATGCCACCAAGCTTGGGGGAACCATCGCACTCACCTGGCACCTCATCCCTGTGGAGCTTGAGAATGGCAGTGTGATGTAAAATAAAGTAAAGTTTATTTATTAGTCACAAGTAAGGCTTACATTAACACTGCTTTGAAATTACTGTGAAATTCCCCTAGTTGCCTGTGGGAGAAAACCAGAGCACCCGGAGGAAACCCATGCAGACACAGGGAGAACGTGCAAAGTCCACAGTCACCCAAGCTGCGAATCGAACCCGAGTCCCTTCCGCTGTGAGGCAGCAGTGTTAACCACTGTGCCAACATGCCACCCTGTCCCTCCCACCCTCTTGCCAGTCCCACTAAGGAAGGGCACTCCTTCCGCTGTTTGATATGGACAGGAACCCAGGAAGGAGGGCACAGGAAGCGCTGCCTGCTTATCAGCCTTTACAACCCCTTTAGAGCAAGGAGTGTCCCGACATGAGGGGCAGGTAAGATCTGCAAGTGACCCCTCCCAACCCCTCTCCCCAATGGCGATTCTGGGACCCCCACCCCCAACCCTGAGTTGAACCTATCTGTGTCCCCTGAGGCCTTTCTGGTGCCCCCTGTGCTGTGCTCACTACAGAGGGTGCTGGCTGCCTCACGGCTTACCCTCGAACACCCCCTCCGAGCTGAAGGTGCCAGGTTCTCGCTTCTGGTGAGCTGCTGTAAATGGTGCTGGTGAATATCCGGTGAGGAGGGGACGTCCCAGAGAGAGAGCTTGCTAGTGATATGCTAATGTATGAAAATGAGCTCTCTGTATTCCCGCAGCGTGTTTTAGCCACTCCGCCAGTGAGGGGCCAGTAAGATCAGAACCCAGAAACTCGCCGGCGCGAATCACACTCTCCGCAATTTGAGCGCATGCCATCATTCCTGCAGATAGAGAGTGTGGGCTCAAAACTGCCCCCAAAGTCCAGCCTTCACATTGAGAATAACCTCCATCGTGTTGTGTGGCACTAACACCATGCTAAATGGGACAGACTTTGAACTGATCTAGCATTGCAAGACTGGGTACTAAGGACCATCAACAGCAGCAGAATTGTACCCAACTACAAACTCTAACCTCATGGCCCTGCATATTCCCCAATCAACCATTACCATCAAGCCAGGGGATCAATGGAGAGTGCAGGAGGGCATGCCAGGAGCAGCACCAGGCATACCTAAAAATGAAGTGTTGGCCTGGTGAAGCTACCAAACAGAACTACTTGCATGCCAAACAATATAAGCAGCAAGTGATAGAGCTAAGCGATCCCACAACCAACGGATCAGATCTAAGCTCTGCAGTCCTTCCACATCCAGTCGAGAATGGACAATTAAACAACTCACTGGACGAGGCTCCCCAAATATCCCCATCCTCAATGATGGAGGAGCCCAGCACATCAGTGCAAAAGATAAGGCTGAAATATTCGCAGCAATCTTCAGCCAGAAGTGCCGAGTGGATGATCCATCTCGGCCTCCTCCAGTGGTCCCCAGCATCTCAGAAGCCAGTCTCCAGCCAATTCAATTCACTCCACGTGATATCAGGAAACAGTTGGAGGCACTGGATACTGCAAAGGCAATGGGCCCTGATAACATTCCGGCAATAGTACTGAAGACTTGTGCTCCAGAACTTGCCGCTCCCCTAGCCAAGCTCTTCCAGTACAGTTACAACACTGGCATCTACCCAACAATGTGGAAAATTTCCTAGGTGTATCCTGTACACAGAAAGCAGGACAAATCCAACCCAGCCAATTATTGCCCAATCAGTCTACTCTCGATCATCAGTAAAGTGATGGAAGGGGTCATCGACAGCGCTATCAAGCAGCACCTGCTCAGCAATAACCTGCTCAGTGACACCCAGTTTGGGTTTTGCCAGAGCCACTCAGCTCCTGACCTCATTACAACCTTGGTTCAAACATGGACAAAATACTCCAGAGATTAGGTGAGTTTTTTACATCAAGGCAATATTTGGCCGAGTGTGGCATCAAGGAGCCCTAGCAAAACTGGAATCAATGGGAATCAGGGGGAAACTCTCCATTGGTTGGAGTCATACCTGACAACAAAAGGAAGATGGTTGTGGTGTTTGGAGGTCAATCATCTCAGCTCCAGGACATCTCTGCAGGAGTCCCTCAGGGGAGTGTCCTCGGCGCAACCGTCTTCCAGCTGCTTCATCAATGACCTTCCCACCATCGTAAGGTCAGAGGTGGGGATGTTCGCCGATGATTGCACAATGTTCAGCACCATTCGCGACTCCTCAGATACTGAAGCAGTCCATGTTCAAATGCAGCAAGACCTGGACAATATCCAGGCTTGGGCTGACAAGTGACAAGTAACATTCGTGCCACACAAATGCCAGGCAATGATCATCACCAAAAAGAGAGGATCTAACAATCGTCTACTTTTCATTCAATGCCATTACCATCACTGAATCCCCCACTGTCAACATCCTTGGGGTTACCATTGACCAGAAACTCAACTGGACTCACCATGTGAAGTGATGCATTTTGGTAGAGCTAATCCTTGAAGGTGACGTCACAGGTGGAGAAGGTGGTGAAGAAGACATATGGCATGCTTGCCTTTATAGGACGGGGCATAGAGTATAAAAGTTGGGGTCTGATGTTGCAGTTGTATAGAACGTTGGTTCGGCCGCATTTGGAATACTGCGTCCAGTTCTGGTCGCCACACTACCAGAAGGACGTGGAGGCTTTGGAGAGAGTACAGAGGAGGTTTACCAGGATGTTGCCTGGTATGGAGGGGCTTAGTTATGAGGAGAGATTGGGTAAACTGGGGTTGTTCTCCCTGGAAAGACGGAGGATGAGGGGAGACTTAATAGAGGTGTATAAAATTATGAAAGGCATAGATAGGGTGAATGGTGGGAAGCTTTTTCCCAGGTCGGTGGTGACGTTCACGAGGGGTCATAGGTTCAAGGTGAAGAGGGGGGAGGTTTAACACCGATATCAGAAGGACGTATTTTACACAGAGGGTGGTGGGGGCCTAGAATCCGCTGCCGAGCAAGGTGGTGGAGGCGGACACACCGGGAACGTTTAAGACTTATCAGTGCAGAAACCTCCAAGCGGTCCAGAGCAGAGACCCTGCCCCAAAGTCTGGGGGAGACAATTGTGGCCAAACTCTGTGTGACATGAGCTGTGTCCTTGCTTCTTGACAGGGAATTCGACAGGAGTTCGACAGGGAGTTCAACAGGAGTTTGACTGGGAGTTCAACAGGGAGTTCGACCAGGAGTTCGACAGGGAGTTCGACAGGAGTTCGACAGGGAGTTCGACAGGAGTTCGACAGGGAGTTCGACCAGGAGTTCGACAGGGAGTTCGACAGGAGTTCGTCAGGGAGTTCGACCAGGAGTTCGACAGGGAGTTCGACAGAAAGTTTGGCAGGGAGTTTGACAGGGAGTTCGACAGGGGGTTTGATAGAAAGTTTGACAGGGTGTTCGACAGGGAGTTCGACAGGGGGTTTGATAGAAAGTTTGACAGGGAGTTCGACAGGGAGTTCGACAGGGGGTTTGATAGAAAGTTTGACAGGGAGTTCGACAGGGAGTTCGACAGGGGGTTTGATAGAAAGTTTGACAGGGAGTTCGACAGGGAGTTCGACAGGGGGTTTGATAGAAAGTTTGACAGGGAGTTCGACAGGAGTTCGACAGGGAGTTCGACAGGAGTTCGTCAGGGAGTTCGACAGGGAGTTCGACAGGAGTTCGACAGGGAGTTCGACAGGAGTTCGTCAGGGAGTTCGACCAGGAGTTCGACAGGGAGTTCGACAGGAGTTCGTCAGGGAGTTCGACCAGGAGTTCGACAGGGAGTTCGACAGAAAGTTTGGCAGGGAGTTTGACAGGGAGTTCGACAGGGAGTTCGACAGGGGGTTTGATAGAAAGTTTGACAGGGAGTTCGACAGGGAGTTCGACAGGGGGTTTGATAGAAAGTTTGACAGGGAGTTCGACAGGGAGTTCGACAGGGGGTTTGATAGAAAGTTTGACAGGGAGTTCGACAGGGAGTTCGACAGGGGGTTTGACAGAAAGTTTGACAGGGAGTTCGACAGGGAGTTCGACAGGAGTTTGACAGGAAGTTTGACAGGGAGTTTGACAGGAGGTTCGACAGGAGTTCGACAGGAGTTTGACAGGAAGTTTGACAGGGAGTATGACAGGGAGTTTGACAGGGAGTTTGACAGGAGTTCGACAGGAGTTTGACAGGGAGTTCCCTCCCACTCCAAAACCCAAACAAGTTGAAGAAAAATATTTTCTTTTGGGTTTAAAATAGAGAATTGGAGTTTTCACACAGCCTCACATGGACTCGGCAAGTTTCATCTATTGACATAGAAACTAGAAACAGGAGGAGGCCATTCGGCCTTCGAGCCTGCTCTACCATTCATTTTGATCATGGCTAATCATCGAATTCAATATCCTGAACCCCCTTCCTCCCCATATCTCTTTAGCCCTTAGAGCTATATCTAATTTCTTCTTGAAATCAGACAACGTTTTGGCCTCAACTACATTCTGTGGTAGTGAATTCCACACATTCACCACTCTCTGGGTGAAGAAATTTCTCCTCACCTCAATTCTAAAAGGTTTACCCCTTATCCTCAAACTATGACCCCTCATTCTGGACTCCCCCACCATCGGGAACATTCTTTCTGAATCTACTCTGTCTAACTCTGTTAGGATTTTATAAGTTTCTAAGAGATCCACTCTCACTCTTCTAAACTCCAGTGAATATAATCCTAACCGACTTAGTCTCTCCTCATATGACAGACCTTCCATCCCAGTAATCAGCCTGGTAAACCTTTGCTGTACTCTCTCTATAGCAAGGACATCCTTCCTCAGATAAGGACACCAAAACTGCACACAATACTCCAGGTGTGGCCTCACCAACACGCTGTACAATTGCAGCAAAACATCCCTACCCTTTTACTCAAATCCTCTCACTGTGAAGGCCAACCTACCACTTGCCTTCTTTACTGCCTGCTGTACCTGGGTGCTTACTTTCAGCGACTGATGCACGAGGACTCCAAGGTCTCATTGAGTATCATTTAAATAACATTTAAGTAATAATCTGTCTTCCTATTATTGCTACCAAAGTGGATAACCTCACATTTATCCACATTATCTGCATCTATCATACAGATGCCCACTCACTCAGCCTGTCCAAATCACGCTGAAGCATCTCTGCATCCTCCTCACAGCTCACCCTCCCACCCAACTTTGTATCATCTGCAAATTTGAAGATAATGCATTCAGTTCCCTCTTCCAGATCATTAATATATAATGTGAACAATTGGAGTCCTAGCACAGATCCCTGTGGAACCCTACTAGTCACTGACTGCCAATCAGAAAAAGACCCATTTATGCCAACCTTTTGCTTCCTATCTGCTAATCAGTTTTCTATCCATCTCAAGACATTACCTGCAATCCTATATGCTTTAACTTTACATAGTAGCCTGTTATGTGAGACCTTGTCGAAAGCCTTCTGAAAGTCTAAATAAACCACATCCACTGGTTCTCCATGGTCAACACTACTAGTTACATCCTCAAAAAATTCCAATAGATTCGTTAAGCGTGATTTCCCTTTTGTAAATCCATGCTGACTTTGTCTGATTATACCACTACCTTCCAAATGCAGAGTTATGAAATCCTTAATAATGGATTCTTGCAACTTCCCCAGAACTGACATTAGGCTCACGGGTCTATAGTTCCCTGTTTTCTCTCTACCTCCTTTTTTGAATAGCAGGCTTGCGTTAGCTACCCTCCAATCTGTAGGAACCAGTCCAGAGCCAAAGGAATTTTGGTAAATAACTGCCAATGGATCTACTATTTCCAGGGCCACTTCCTTAAGTACTCTGGGATGAAGATTATCAGGATCTGGAGATTTATCCACCTTCAATCCCATCAATTTCACCAAAACCATTTCTCTACTAATGTTGATTTCCTTCAGCTCCTCACTAAAACTTGTTTCCATCAGAACTTCTGGTACATTATTCATCTCTTCCTTTGTGAAGGCTGGAGCAAAGTACAAACTTAATTCCTCAGCCATTTCTTTATTGCCCATTATGAATTCTCCCATTTCTGACTGTAAAGGGGCCTATATTCATTTTTGTCAATCTTTTTCTCTTTACATACCTATAGAAACTTTTATAGTCAGTTATGTTCCCCACTAGCTTATTTCATACTCTATTTTTCCCTTCTTAATCATTCCCTTGGTCCTCCTTTGCTGAATTTTATACTGCTCCCAATCCTCAGGCCTATTGCTTTCTTTTGCCAATTTGTATGCTTCTTCCTTGAATCTGATACTATCTCTAATTTCCCTTGTAAGCCATGGTTTGGCCACAATTCCCTTACCACTCTTGCACCAAACAGGAACAAAACTTCTGGAGTTCACCTATTCGTTCTTTAAATGCCTGCCATTGCCTGTCCACTGTCTTTCCTTTCAGTAATATTTCCCAATCCATCATGGCCAATTCATGCCTCATACCAACATAGTTACCTTTATTGAGATTCAGGACCCTGGTCTCAGAATCAACTACATCACTGTCCACCTTGACAAAGAATTCTACCAGATTATGGTCACTCATCTCCAAGGGTTCTCTCACAACTAGATTGCCAACCAATCCTTTCTCATTTCCCAATATCCAGTCCAAGTTGGCCTGCTCCCTTGTTGGTTCCTCAACGTATTGCTCCAGAAAACCATCCCGTACCCGCTCCAGAAATTCCTTCCCTATTGTTCTGTGACTAATTTGACTCTCCCAATCTACATGCAGATTAAAGTCTACCATAATCACAGATGTTCCTTTAACACATGCATCTCTGAATTCTACTTTTGAAGTTTTATGAGGGGAAATTTCCTGGGTTATGGAACAACCCCTTCAACTGGAAGTTGAACTGCCAGACAGGAGGGGCAGGAGCCAGGTGGGACAGAGATTCCATATTCTTCTTCACTGAGGTGAAAACCACCAAATGAGTCCGGGAGTCACGTTTAAAAGATATTCCTGCCTTTCATAATATAATTAATTAGTAGGTGGTTTAGTGATTTGTATCAATGTAGTGGCCAATTTTATTCTTATTTGATTTTTCTGCAGTTAGTTTGACACAACTGAGTGGGTTGCAAGGCCATTTCAGAGGGCAGTTAAGAGTCAATCACATTGCAGTGGGTCTGGAGTCACATGTAGGCCAGACCAGGTAAGGATGGCAGATTTCTTTTTTTCTACGTTTATTTATTTGTGTCAAAAATAGGCTTACATTAACACTGCAATGAAGTCATTGTGAAAATCCCTGAGTCGCCACTCTCCGGCGCCTGTTTGGGTACACTGAGGGACAATTTAGCATGGCCAATCCACCTAACCAGCACGTCTTTCGGACTGTGGGAGAAAACCCACGCAGACACAGGAGAACGTGCAGACTCCGCACAGACAGTGACCCAAGCCAGGAATTGGGTGTACACAATGAGTGTTTAGGATCTGAATGCACTACCTGAGAGGATGGTAGAGGCAGATCCAACTGAGAAGGGGATTTGGATCATTATTTGAAATGGAACATTGTGCAGGACTAGATTGTGGAGGCAGGGGAGTGACACAAGGCGAATCACTGCTTCAAAGAGCCAACACAGATTCAAGGGGCCAAATGGACTCCTCTTGTGCTGCAACCAGTCTAGACTGTATATCATTTGCCCAAATTCTTAAAATCATGAAATGCAAGAGACCATGAACAGCCACAGCAAGTATTGACCACGCTGCCTACTGCAAAATCCTCAGGTCCAATCCTCGTGTCAGTATAAGGTCACAACTGGACCCTACGAATGTCTGGAATCAGGATTTTCATCCAGACTAGGGTGAATCTCTCTGGAACATTCTAAACCACATCAGGGCCTACAGGCTGTGAATGTCAACAACAAAGGGACTGAGGACAAGACGGTGAATTGGAGAGGTGATAATGATAGGCTCCTGAATGTGCACTGTGCAGGAAGAAATTTAACAATCTCACAAGGGTTGTCAAGGCAAGTAAATCCAACCATTTCATAGCCAGAGCTTCCATGGCATGTTTGAGATTTTTCTAAAACATTATGACATTGGCCAGTGCCACTTCTGAGTCAGTGGGCAGAAATTGCAAACTGATATGGGGGTGATAACAATCCCATTTCTTGAAGGTGCCTCCGCTGCTGACACCTGACAGAGTGTCAAAGCTGAGCCTGCCTTGCCTTGAAATCGCTGAAAGATTGGCAAGCGTCAACGGGTCTCCCCAAGGCTTCACCGAGACACAGCTTTCCAAAGCTACAGAACCCAGCCAACCACAATCCAGAGTTACTTCCCTCAGGGAATCCTGTTGTCATGAGGGACAACTAAATTAATAGTGGAGTAGGAAACTGACGCGGTTCAAAATTATGAGAAACTTTTAAGGAATGTGTTTTAGAGAATCAAATCTCTTTGAAATTTCAGAATTCACTATTGTGATTGCAAGGTAGTGACTTAGCTGAGTGTGAGAGTTGTTAACTGTGTAGAGATCTGGGCAAGTCTAGCAGGTACTGCCCGTCACTCTGATGGAAAATCATACAGACTCAAAACATCAACTCTGTTCCTCACGCCACAGATGCTGCCAGACTCTCTGCGTAGAATCTTCCCATCTCACCCACCATGGGAATCGTAGCGGGTGGGACAGGACCATGCAAAGGTATCATAGAATCTACAGTGTGCAGAAGGAGGCCATTTGGCCCATCGAGCCTGCACCCATGTTCTGTCCTATCCCCATAACCCCACATATTTACCCTCCTAAACCCCCTGACATTAAGGGGCAATTTTAGCACGGCCAATCAACCTAACCCACACATCTTTGGACTGTGGGAGGAAACCGGAGCACCTGGAGGAAACCCACGCAGACATGGAGAGAACATGTAGACTCCACACAGACAGTCACCCGAGGCCAGAATCGAACCCGGATCCCTGGCGCTGTGAGGCAGCAGTGCTAACCACTGTGCCACCGTGCCACCCAGGTCTGTCAACCTCGGGCAGGATTTTCCGGTTTTGGGGTGAGCGCGGCTGGAATATTCCGTCTTTCCGGCATTTTCTGTTTGTATTACTGGCCATCGCTGGGTGCCCTGAGAAAGTGGTGGTTCATTTTGGGGAGATTTCTAAACCAGATGAATTCAGCTTCTTGCTATCACACAGCGAGGCGTCAATAATTCAAAGCAGCATTTCTGAGCAAGCGTTACTGTCATTTTTGAAATGTTATTCACTGTGGCTCACACTTTTAGAAAGGTCTCAGGCAGAGAAACTGAAAATACCTTTGATGAGCGGTGAACCGCAGGTGGATGGTTTGATGAGCGGCGAACCGCAGGTGGATGGAAGGTTCCTCTTCATGAAGAGAGCGTTTCACTTGAAAATGCTGAGAGCCAATCACATCCCTGTCGTACGATAGACCCTCAAATCGTTTGATGAGCGGGTTCAGCCTTGCTCCAGACAGCTCTAGAGGAGACAGAGAGATCTACATCATCTATACAGTCAGAGGCAGAGGTAGATTCAGGAACCTGAGATTGATAAAAACAGAGTTTTGATTATCCATTTCTATTAAAGTTATTTTTACATTCCTTAAACTATCAATGTTTGTCAGAAACCTTGCTGTGATCTGACCAGGTTCCGGAATGTTTCCGGGAGCCAGCCACACTTCCAGCTGCAGATGATGCTTCCAGTTCCCAGCTCTCTGTCTGTTCGCTCGCTCAGTAAGCTTTGTTTGTGTATTTTAATTTTATTTTTTCGGTCTAATTTTAGGCAGCCGTGATTTTCAGTTTCCTGTCACCCATCTAATTTAAAGAGAGGAATGGTCTGTACAGCGCGACATCTGCTCATGCCCATTGTTACTGGACCTATATCTGCATTCTTTTTTATTCATTCACGGGATGTGGGTGTTGCTGGCTAGGCCAGCATTTATTGCCCATTCCTTATTGCCCTCAAGAAGGTGGTGTTAAGTTGTCTTCTTGAACGCTGCAGTCCATGTGATGTGGGTACACCCACAGTGCTGTTAGGGAGGGAATTCCAAGATTTTGACCCAGCGACATTGAAGGAATGCCGACATAGTTGCAAGTCAGGATGGTGAGTGGCCTGGAAAGGAACTTCAGGTGGCGGTGTTCCCAGGTATCTGCTGGTCTTGTCCTTCTAGATGGGAGTGGCGTGGGTTTGGAAGGTGCTGCCTAAGGAGCCTTGGTGAGTTGCTGCAGTGCATCTTGTAGATGGTACACACTGCTGCCATTGTGCATCAGTGGTGGAGGGAATGGATGTTTGTGTAATAATCTCGGCAAGGCCAGTCTTCCATCACCATAGCCCTTTATTTACAAAATGGAGAAGAGCTGCATCGACAGTTTACAACACAGTCTGAGCCCGGGGACCTGCAGAACACCGGTCCTAGTGAGGCAGTGGATTTTAACCCACCCTTCTCATTTCCCATTGGACAAGCCCCCACTTGCTCAATCAGGGAGTTCATGCTCCTCCATGTCCTTCATGGCTACCATAACATCCCTCCTCCCTTGTGCCTGTTTCTCCCTTAATACCCTCATTGTGAGACAGTCCTTTCCGCTTGGCTGTCAGTCTGAGTTCAGTCGAAGGTGGGGTCGGATGCTGTTGTGTGAACCAAATTGGGGACCTTATTTCCATTGCAAAGCTATTGATGGGGATTCCTGCTCCCGTTCCGCTGCAGTTGGGGCACGAACTTCCTCTGCTTCCAGCTCAGAGTCCGTGTCCTCGTTATTCAAAATGGCGAGCACGGGGTCAGCTTCAAGTTATTGCCTGATGCTGGAGGTGGTCACCCCCATGCCAGTATCGAGGTCTGCTCTGGGTCACACTCTCTAACCCTGAGGAGGTCCAGGTGTTTCCTTAAGGTTTTGTCCTGCACTTTTACTTCATAAGACATGGGCCTTGGTTTCTCCATCATGATCCAGGGACCCAGCTCAGACCATCCCTGAAGTTCCTCGCATGAACCAGTTTTGAACGTTCTTCCTGTCCTTGCAGAATCATGATTTTTCTTCTGGTTCTCTTGCTGGGACTCCACCCTCCCCACCATGTTTGGGAACAGTAGGCCTTGTCTAGAGCTGCCGTCCCATTAACAATTCTGCTGGGGCAATTCCTATCATTGTGTGGGGGGTAGTCTTATTGTCGAATAAAAATCATGCCAGTTTGGTCTCTGTGGACGCTGCTGGTTGTTTTTTCACACTGAGCTTAAAAGTCTGCACTGCCCGTTCAGCTAACCCATTAGATGACGGGTGATAGGGTGCTGTCCTAACATGTCTGATGCCTTTAGAAAGCATAAAGTTCTGGAACTCCAGAGCCGAGCCACTCACTGGTGAAAAAGATTTTTCTCACATCACATTTGCTTCTTTTGTAAATCACTTTAAACCTGTGCCCTCTCATTCTCCATTCTTTTACGAGTGGAAACAGTTTCTCCCTATCTGGACATTTGCTCATCAGTTTCCTCATGATTTTGAACAGCTCTATCAAATCTCCTCTTAACCTTCTTGTCTCTGAGAACAGTCCCAACCTCTCCAATCTTTCCTCATAACTGAAGTTTCTCATTCCTGGAACCACTTTCGTAAACCTCTTCTGCACTCTCTCCAATGGGTTCACATCCTTCCTATAGTGTGACACCCAAAACTGTGCACAATATTCCAACTGAGGTCTAACTAGTATCTTGTACAAGTTCAGCATAATCTCCTTGCTCTGTATTCTGTTAATAAAGCTCAGAATACTATATGCTTTACTGACTGCTCTCTCCACCTGGCCTGCCACCATGCACGGCCAGCATGGTGGCACAGTGGTTAGCACTGCTGCCTCACAGTGGCATGGACCTGGGTTCGATTCCCAGCTTGGGTCACTATCTGTGTGGAGTTTGCACGTTCTCCCTGTGTCTGTGTGGGTTTCCCCTGGGTGCACTGGTTTCCTCCCGCAGTCCAAAGCTGTGCGGGTTAGGTGGATTGGCCATGCTAAATTGTCCCTTAGTATCAGGGGGACTAGCTAGGGTAAATGCATGGGGTTATGGGGATAGAGCCTGGATGGGATTGTGGTTGGTGCAGACCCAATGGGCCGAGTGGCCTCCTTCTGCACTGTGGGATTCTATTTTTCTATATACACCCAGGTCCCTCTGCTCCTTCACCCCTGTAAGAATTTTACCTGTTATTTTATATTGTGTCTCCATGTTCTTCCCACCAAAATGCATCACCTCACACTTCTCCACATTGAACTTCATCTACCACCTATCTGCCCACTCCATAACCTTGTCTATGTCCTTTTGAAGTTCTACACTGTCCTCCTCACAGTTTACAATGTGTCCAAGTTTTGTGTCATCCACAAACATTGAAATTGTCCCCTGCACACCAAGATCTAGATCATTAATATATATCAGGAAAAGCAAGGGTCCCAATGCCAACCCCTGGGGAACTCCACTACAAACCGTCCTCCCGCCTGAAAAATATCCACTGACCGTTACTCTCTGCTCACTATTATAGAGTCTAGATGTTTACAGCATGGAAACAGGCCCTTCGGCCCAACTTGTCCATGCCACCCCCAGTTTTAAGCTAGTCCCAATTGCCTACATTTGGCCCATATCCCTCTATACTCATCTAATCCATATAACTGTTTAAATGCTTTTTAAAAGACAAAATTGTACCCACTTCTGCTACTGCCTCTGGCAGCTTGTTCCAGACACTCACCACCTAGTGTGCTGAGTATTATTTGGCCAATTATTATTGAGATTATTCACCCAATTTCCTATCCACGTTGTTTCTGTCCATTTTACTCCATGAGCTACAACTTCTCTCACAAGTTTGTAGTGTAGCACTGCATTAAATCCCTTCTGAAAGTCCATGTCCACCACATCAGTAGCATCACCCTCATCGACACTTTCTATTAGCCCCTCAAAAAACTCCAGCAAGTTAGTTAAACACAATTTCCCCTTTAGAAATCCATGCTGGCTCTTCGTAATCAACCCACATTTTTTCATGCGACTAACTCTATCCTGAAATTTGTTTCTAGAAGCTTGCTCACCACTGATGTTAAACTGGCTGCCCTGTAATTGCTGGGGTTATCCTTACAACCTTTTTTGAACAAGGGCGTAACATTTACAATTCTCCTTTCCTCTGACACCTTCCCTGAGTCTAGAGAAGACTGGAAGAGTATGGCCAGCACCCCTGCAGTTTCCATCCTCATTTCCTTCAATAGCCTTGATGCATCTCATCTGGTTCCAGTGACTTGTTAACTTTCAGTATCAACAGTCTATTCAACACTTCCTCCTTATCTATTTTGAACCCTTCTAGGGAGAGAGTTTTCTCATCTGTTGCCATGGTCTGGGCAGTATCTGCCTCCTTGGTAAAAACGGATGCAATGTATTCATTTAATATCTCAGCCATGCCCTCTGCTCCCTGAGTAAATTCCCTTTTAGGTCCCTAATCAGGCCTATTCCTCCTTTTACCAGCCTTTTACTAATTATGTGCCTATAGAAGAATTTGGGATTCCCCTTTGTTGGCTGTCAGCCTTTTCTCATAATCCCTCGTTGCTTCTCCAATGGGCTTTTTCAATCCCCTCTGAACCTCCTGTGTTCCTCTTGATTCCCAGCTGTATTTTCTACCTGACACCTGTCATAAGTACACTTTTTCTTCCTTTATTAATTCCTATCTCTTTTTTCATCCAGGGAATTCTGGATTTGTTTGTCCTCCCTTTCCCTTTTAAGGGAATATACCTTGACTGGGCCATGTCTATTTTGATAGTTGCCCATTGTTCAGCTACAGTTTTTCCCGCCAACCTTTCATCCCAGTCTAACTGGCCCAGCTCCATTCTTGCCCCATTGAAGTCGGCTCTTCCCCAGTTAATCATTTTTATTCTGGATTGTCTATTATCCTGTTCTAATATCATCTTAAATCTTACAATACAATGATCACTGTCTCCTAAATGTTCCCCACTGGTCCTTAATCTATTTGGCCCACCTCATTTCCAAGAATCAGGTCCAACAGTGCATCTTTTCTTGTTGGACTGGACACAGACTGCTGTAGAAAATTTTCCTGAACACAATCTAGGAACTTTCTCCACCTGTCAGTGCTCGAAAGATATTCAGACACAGCAGTTGCAAGTGATGGATCCTTTATTGTCTTCTTATCGATAAGGAGAGGATAACTGGAGAATCCCGAAAGCTTCTTCAGTCTGCTCCGCTCAATTGTATATAGTCAGCCTTTTTTATAGGGCACAACTTCTAGTAAAGGTAATTGCTCCTAGTCACGCACACTGGTAAATTATTTACATCTGACACAAAAAGGTAGGCCCGAGACAATAGCTGTTGATTCGCATTTCATCGGTAATGTCATAATCTTTAGTGGTTGATGGAAGGAATGTCCGTTCAGACAATGGTCACTTCATCATGTCTTTATTACAGTTTTGGTGCTGTTAGCAAGGACATTCAGCTGTGTCCTGTTGATATAGTGAAACATCCACCTTTGTCTGCACTGTCCATTTCATGTATATGCAGAGATAGCCAGTCTGCAGTGGGTGCTGCTGCTGATGTGCTAATTTTCCTGGCCCCTGGCTGACCCCTTGCTGACACTTCTGGAATGTAATCAGCACATGTGCCCTGCCATGTACCCTACCATAAGCCTTGCCACGTGCCCTGTCACATGTGCTGCCACATGCCCTGTCACATGTGCTGCCACATGCCCTGTCACATGTGCTGCCATGTGCCCTGTCTGCCATATTGGAAGCTTGGGTGTCTGAGGAACAGGTGCAGCATCATTGACTTTGTGGGTCTTGGATTCCATTTGCCTTTTTAAAAAATCTTATCTCCAGGCTCTGCCATCTTTGATGATTTGATCTGATTTGATTTATTATTGTCACATGTATTAGTATACAGTGAAAAGTATTATTTCTTGCGTGCTATACAGACAAAACATACCATTCATAGAGAAGGAAAGGAGAGAGTGTAGAATGTAGTGTTACAGTCATAGCTGGGGTGTAGAGAAAGGTCAGCTTAATGCAATGTAGGTCCATTCAAAAGTCTGACAGCAGCAGGGAAGAAGCTGTTCTTGAGTCGGTTGGTCCGTGACCTCAGGCTTTTGTATCTTTTTGCCGACGAAAGAAGGTGGAAGAGAGAATGTCCGGGGTGCGTGGGGTCCTTAATTATGCTGGCTGCTTTGCCGAGGCAGCAGGAAGTGTAGACAGAGTCAATGGATGGGAGGCTGGTTTGCGTGATGGACTGGGCTACATTCATGACCTTTTGTAGTCCCTTGCGGTCTTGGGCAGAGCAGGAGCCATTCCAAGCTGTGATACCAAGTTCTCTCCATGTCTCTTCTCCATTTAAAATCTCACCATCTGGTGCACACTTCCCTCCTCCTCCACGGCAGTTTTCTACATTGTTCTGTACTGCGGCCTGTGTTGGGAATGGACTACAGACTATCGAGCACAGCCCAGAGTGGGAGCTTCATTCTGAATCAAACCTATTGCTGGGGGTCCTTGCTATTGGCACACGGGACCCTCCTTGGGTATCCCACACCGCAACAGTGAAACGTTCAAAAATAATTTATCAAATGATTGCAAATTAGACTTCAACTTTTCTGTTTAAATTGTGCTGAAATTCCTTTCATTCCTGTCATCAGATGCGTGCCCAGACTGATCCCTCTCTCTCTCTGAGGAGCTACAAATTTTACTGAGCAAAGATATTCAACATCTTTCACTGAATCCTTTGGATTATGACAAAACACCAGGAAACTTCCCTTACCTGGAGGTGCTACAGGGGAATGATGAATGGCGATGGCATGGACAATCAGAGGGAGGAGAGAGGTGAATATCTTCATGTTCTTTAACTATTCTTCTGTCGCCAAACTGATAACTCTCAGCTCCTCTTTCAGATTACACAATCAGAGTCAGAGGGAATTTGATAAACTCAGTGATATTGGATCTGAAATCTCTGTTGTGAACTGTAGCGGGTTCAATGCAGATTGTCCTCTCCACCGCGTCCTCCTCCCTCCCCCAGAACTGGTGCTGCAAAGTCTGAAGAGCCTCTGATAGGACAGGAAGAGACAATCAATTATTTTCACTTTCTGTCCGAGACAAGTGCACCATTGCAAGCACAAACATGCATTTTGGTGAGGCATCTTCAGTGTATTCTCAGCATTGAGCCATTTTAGGACACAAATGAAAAACTTGCATTTGTATAGTGCCTTTCACAGCCTCAGCACATCCAGGCCAGTCAGAGCCAATGAAGAACTTTAAATGCACTTCCTGATGCAATGTGGGAAATGTAGCAGCCAATTTGCATACAGCAAGATCCCACACACTGCAATGTGATAATGACCAATCATCTATCTCAGTGATATCAGTGTTGGGATAAATATTAACGGGGAACACATCATCAAAATGCTGTCATGGGATCTCTCGTGTCCAAAAGCCAAAACCTTCAATGATGCAGTTGTCCTCCAGTGATACATTGGGAGTTTGGGTCTATCTTTTTTAAAATTCATTTGTTGGACATGGGCGTCGCTGGCTGGCCAGCATTTAGTTGCCCTTGAGAAGGTGGTGGTGAGCTGCCTTCTTGAATCGCTGCAGTCCATGTTCTGTGGGTTGACCCACAATGCCGTTAGGGAGGGAATTCCAGGATTTTGACCCAGCAACTGCGAAGGAACGGCGATATATTTCCAAGTCTGGATGATGAGTGGCTTGGAGGGGAACTTGCAGGTGGTGGTGTTCCCATGTATCTGCTGCCCTTGTCCTTCTAGATGGAAGAGGTCGCGGGTTTGGAAGGTGCTGTCTAAGGATCTTTGGTGAATTATTGCAGTGCATCTTGTAGATAGTACACACTGCTGCTACTGAGCGTCGGTGGTGGATCTGTATTCATTCACGATCAGAATGGGTAGGTAGGTGGAGAATCTGTGAAACAGATAGCTGAGGAAGATGGTGGGAACAGTTAGTATCGATTCATTAAGTGCAAATCAAGTACATTTATTTCACAAAAGAACGCTCTGGACACAGTACAGGAGTAAACAGGATAAATACTGGGACTGATGCCCGGAGATACAGAGTGCAGCCAAGGTCTGTTGGTTTGGAGGGAAGGAGAGGGAGGTGATGGATGGACCATTGATCAACCAACCAGGTGACACTAAGTCCATTCAGGGAACTGGAGACTTTACTATTATACCCCACATCCTGCTCCCTCCTCCCTCCCTCCCTCCCTCCCTCCCTCCCTCCCTCCCTCCCTCCCTCCCTCACTCACTCACTCTCAGGCAATTGATGCCATAATATAAAGCTGTATCAAGAGGTGACCTCCTGTCCACACACCATCAATGTTTCTTTATCTGCTCCTCTATTTTCCAATTGGATGAATCCAATGACTCCACTGAGTATCTCTCAATATTCTGCATCCTGAATTCTCAAAGTGACAAACACTGGTACAAGTATAACGGGATCAAACAAGCAGTCCTCGGGCTGGCATGGACAAGACGGACCAAATGCCCTCCTTCTGAGCTGTAATCTTCTATGGTTCTATTGTATATCCTGGAATGTTGAATACCCAGTCCAGGACATTCTGCAACCACGTTTGTGTAACATTTCTGTGATAGCTAATGCATCTTACTCATGTTGCAATACAAAGAACAAAGAACAATACAGCACAGGAACAGGCTCTTCGGCCCTCCAAGCCCGTGCCGCTCCCTGGTCCAAACTAGACCATTCTTTTGTATCCCTCCATTCCCACTCCATTCATGTGGCTATCGAGATAAGTCTTAAATGTTCCCAGTGTGTCCGCCTCCACCACCTTGCCCGGCAGCGCATTCCAGGCCCCCACCACCCTCTGTGTAAAATATGTCCTTCTGATATCTGTGTTAAACCTCCCCCCCTTCACCTTGAACCTATGACCCCTTGTGAACGTCACGACCGACCTGGGGAAAAGCTTCCCACCGTTCACCCTACCTATGCCTTTCATTATTTTATATACCTCTATTAAATCTCCCCTTATCCTCCGTCTTTCCAGGGAGAACAACCCCAGATTACCCAATCTCTCCTCATAACTAAGCCCCTCCTTACCAGGCAACATCCTGGTAAACCTCCTCTGTACTCTCTCCAAAGCCTCCACATCCTTCTGGTAGTGTGGCGACCAGAACTGGGCGCAGTATTCCAGATGCGGCCGAACCAACGTTCTATACATCTGCAACATCAGACCCCAACTTTTATACTCTATGCCCCGTCCTATAAAGGCAAGCATGCCATATGCCTTCTTCACCACCTTCTCCACCTGTGACGTCACCTTCAAGGATCTGTGGACTTGCACACCCAGGTCCCTCTGCGTATCTACACCCTTTATGGTTCTGCCATTTATCGTATAGCTCCTCCCTACATTATTTCTACCAAAATGCAACACTTCACATTTATCAGGATTGAACTCCATCTGCCATTTCTTTGCCCAAATTTCCAGCCTATCTATATCCTTCTGCAGCCTCTGACAATGCTCCTCACTATCTGCAAGTCCTGCCAATTTTGTGTCGTCCGCAAACTTACTGATCACCCCAGTTACACCTTCTTCTAGATCTTTTATATAAATCACAAACAGCAGAGGTCCCAATTCAGAGCCCTGCGGAACACCACTAGTCACAGGCCTCCAGCCGGAAAAAGACCCTTCCACTACCACCCTCTGTCTTCTGTGACCAAGCCAGTTCTCCACCCATCTAGCCACCTCCCCCTTTATCCCATGAGATCCAACCTTTTGCACCAGCCTACCATGAGGGACTTTGTCAAACGCTTTACTAAAGTCCATACAGACGACATTCACGGCCCTTCCCTCGTCAACCATTCTAGTCACTTCTTCAAAAAACTCCACCAGGTTAGTGAGGCATGACCTCCCTCTCACAAAACCATGCTGACTATCGTTAATGAGTTTATTCCTTTCTAAATGTGCATACATCCTATCTCTAAGAATCTTCTCCAACAACTTCCCCACCACGGACGTCTGTGTTACCTGTGTTATCAACTCATCTATCTTGTTGCAAATGCTTGGTGCATTTAGATACATTTAGCTTTGATTTTATTAGTTGTTTATAACTCTGGATTTACATTAGGTTGTTTATATTTGTTTATATTTCCTGTCCCGGCTTGTCACACTGACAATCAGAGTGTCCCTCACTATCCTGCACCACTGCTCTCTCATATGCCCCTTACTCTGTAAACCTTCTGCACTTGGAGCCCTCCCCCTCCTCATTAGGGCTCTGGTATGAGTCCTTGTTCAATATAATGTTGCTGTAATATAATGTTCATATGAATATGATCTGTCCCTAGCTGTAGTTTCCTGTTGATGCTCAGACTGATTATTTCAAAGTGAACCTTGCCAATCACCGTGGAGTTGAGATCCTTTCACTATCCATAACGATGGAGCATGTCTTTGCCAGTAAGTGTCTATCTAGGGTTAGCACCTACTAATGAAGCCAGGTTATCTGCTAAAATTAACCAGATACATCCCCCCACCTCCCACCATAGGGGGCAAAAGGCAGACTGATCATCTCCACCGGCTGGGTGGTGAAGGAGGTATTTCACAGTTGCTATGGAAGAGTTCAGTCAGCAAGGACAACAGAGGTCAATGAACCAAAGTCAGTGAAAGATAGAATGGACAAGGTCACTCAATGTCACTAATTTTATATTTAGTGTATCTGAGCCACAGCAACAGGGCATTTGGATAATCACAGTATCATTGGACAGAGTTAATACAAATACATGAAAGGGAAATCATCTTGTGGGACCTGAGTAACATTAATCTGTGTTCACATTTGTAATGCTTTTTTTTTTCATTAAGCTCTTAGAACAAATTCCTGGGGAATGAAGCTTTTGATGTTGAGGCTCACTGACTAAGAAGGGTAGGAATGTTCACGGTGATCACTCGTGAATGGACTGAGATAAAGGCAGAAAGCATGACCTTTGCGGAAATATAAAACCTCACCAAATCCTTTTATAAAACAGTGGTGGTTAAGGTTTTGATGGAGAAGGTTTTCATTGAGTCACTCAGTCACACTTTGTCAATCAGCCCCTTTATTGAAGTCTTTGGCATTTTGCCTTAGACCAAACATTAATTTTAAACAAATTCTTCTTGCGCTATGATATCTTCATGGGATCTCAGATGTAGGATCAGACCCAGACAATTACTCAGCAAGAAATGTCAGAATGTAATTCCTCAGAGTGTTGGGAAGAGAAGGTTGCCAAGCCAGCCAACAGGGACAGACTTCCCAGGTTGATGAGAGCCTGCTAGTGAATATACCTCATGGGAATGTTCATTCATACCTGTAAAGGAACTGTTTGTCTTTTAGTTGTGTTTGTTGTAGCACACATAATGGTAGCGACACCTGGGAATGGTTCGTCACAGCGCCATCAGCTGTGGGAGGAATGACTATCAGGCATCCCGTACCTACACTAGGCGCTGTGGTGCTGCCATTATACATCTTGGCCGGATTCTCTGACCCCACCCACTGCTGCGATTATCCGGTCCCATTGCAGTGAATGGAGATAAGGCTGCAGACGAGGGAATTCCGGCACTTACCTCTCAGCACTGTGACCAAGGTCACAAAATGTCACAAATTGGGGCAATGGAAAACACAAATGATGAAATTGGTCACAGTTGCTGCAATGTTTTCTCATGGAGTTTGTGTTTGCTGTAACAGGTTGCATATCACCTTTGTAAAAGGTTAATATGATCAGGCATTCTGATATCATTAATGGAATTGTCACTGTTGTGATGATCTCTGTTCTGTATTTATAGTAGTTATCTCTCTGCTAGTATAACATCACATGACCTGGAGTGGTGTAAGTAGAGGGATTCAGGGGCTTTTGGGGATTTCCATGTTGGAGCTTGAACAAGCAACGTCTCTGAAATAAACATGCAGCGTGTTTGACTTTAACCCATGAGTGTGGCCCCTCATTGTTTTACTTTGTTGAAATTCCCAGTCAATACTGAACAATTTCAAAGAATCTTAAGATTCTAATATTTTATAGATAATTCTAATATAGTTCTTGTGTGGAAAAGCTACAATGTAAATGCTGACCGATTCACCAATTTATTGAGTTTATCGTCACAGTGGTTCTCAAACTGCGGGCTGTTATGAGTTGACAGAGATGTGGTTGATGAAAGCTGAGGGAAACACTGAGCGTCTCAAACATTCCCTAGAGCACTCTGACACAGAGAGAATGCCAGACAGCCAGCAGGGAGACAATAAAGCTGACTGTGAACTTTGAAAAGTATTGGGAAGGCTTAGCATGGGTTTGGACTGGACCACTCCTTGGCATCTCACTTTCAACATCCCAACTCTGTCTACACCCTCTCTTCATAAACCTCTTTGTCACAGCCAATCAGTATCTTCAACTTGAGAAATACCTGCCGAAATACCAGAGTGAACTGACTGCTACTTGAAATATTTCACCTTTTAAAAATAAATTTGCTTATGGGATGTGGGCCTCACTGGCTGGGCCAGCATTTATTGACCATCCCTAATTGCCCTTGTGGCTTGCTAAGCCATTGCAGAGGGCAATTAAGAGTCATCCACATTGCTGTGGGTCAGGAGTCACATGTAGATCAGACCAAGTAAGGACAGCAGATTCCCTTCCCTAAAGGACATTAGTGAACCAGATGGGTTTTTGTAACAATCGACAATGGTCATCATTAGACTTTTAATTCCAAATTTCAGCACCTGCGATGATGGGAATCGAACCCAAATCTCTGGATTACTGATCCACTATGTCACCGCCTCCCTGCTGAATTAAAAATAACAATGATTTGCATTTATAATGTGCCTTTAATGTGGATAATCATTAGTCTATCAGTTCTCCATTACCAATTCCTCATCAGCTTTAGACCCCACATGCAGCTTTCTGAGTTCAGGAAACCCAGTGTATGTGAAACTATGCACATTCAAGACCTGAAACATTGTCGTGTCACAAGGCAAGCTATCGCTTCTCGGCCTTTTGGCTAAGATCAGGTGTGGTATCGACATGCTGTGCTTGGTTGAAGTCATTAGGTTACATTTTAGCTTCAATTGAAGCAATTTTTAAAAGCGGCATCTCGGCCTTTTGGCTAAGATGCAAATGAGATCAAGCCTTAGAGGAGGAGCTATTCCTACTCCAATCAGCTTGGATCATGTAGATCAAGCCCAAGACAGGAGGTGAGAGCCCTGTCTTGTCAGCTTGGATCGGGAATGTCTCAACTTGTTGAGACTCAGAATTGGACTTGATTTGATTGAATTGGAATAAAAATACAAAAAAAAGGCATTTGCCGAGGCAGAAATTCTCTGGAATAATGTCAGTATTGTCATTAACAGAAAGGATCTCAGCCTCTGGAACTCGATCCACATCCCAGTGAGTTTGACAAGCTCTGACAGCACCTGCCTATGAATACTGGCAGTCGGTATTTGTATCTCAATGCAGATTGATTCTGTGCAGTTCTCAATCACAGGATCACAGAATGACTACAAGTCAGAATGCCATTCCGCTCACTGTCTGTGCTGGCTCTCTGAAGGAGCAATTCACCTAGAACCATCCCCCGCCTGCTCCCCAGAACCCTGCACATTCTCAATGATCTCAATTCCCCTATGAAAGCCTCAGTTGACAGATTCTGCCTCTACCACACACTCAGGCAGTGTATTCAGATCCTAACCACTTGGTGTGTGAACACATTCTTCGCCGTGTCACAGAACCATAGAATCCCTACAGTGCAGAAGGAGGCCATTCGGCCCATCGAGCCTGCACCAACAACAATCCCACCCAGGCCCTATCCCCTATAATCCCACATATTTACCCTGCTAATCCCCCTGACACTAAGGGGCAATTTAGCATAGCCAATCCATCTAACCCACACATCTTTGGACTGTGGGAGGAAACCAGAGCACTTGGAGTTTATCCCATGCAGACACGGGGAGAACGTGCAAACTCTGCACAGTCATCGGAGGCCGGAATTGAACCTGGGTCCCTGGCACTGTGAGGCAGCAGTGCTAACCACTTGCTTTCCTCCTTTAATATACTCCGTAATAATTCATCCCTTCCTGGCCAGGATTTTGGTCACCTCATCTAATGTGATTTGGTGTCACATTTTGTTTTATAATGCTCTTGTGAGCGCCTCACGGTTGTTATTTTTCAGGCATCAGTGGTAGACATCTAAAGCAGGGGCCTTACACATGTAGATTTAGGGCCTGACACCTGTTATAAGAAACCCTTTTGCCAGAATCATTTTGGGGATGAGTGGACAGAAGTCAGGCCTCCTGCACTTGGGGTTTGAAAATCATTCCTCTGAATCCTGTAGGAGTGCTCTGCCTGACACTCCAGAGTCTCAATTATCCAGTGCCCTCCCAACACCCCAGCCACTGAGACTTCTCTCAGGATTTTGGGCTGGTGAAAAGAGCAAACTGGCAGTGGAGCTACGACTGGTAGTTTTCCCAAAATCATTGTATTAAGACCCAAGGCTGGATTTTGGGGCTTCTGGTTGCACATTGTCTACATAGTTCAAAATTCCTAAAAAATGGACCCAAATTGTTCTACCCTTATGTCAGCTTTCAGTCAATGGCAACACACCTGCATCAGAGTGAGAAAATCTCCATCCCACCCCAGCGACTTGAGTGCAGCATTCAAGCTGACACTCCAGTGCAATAAGAGTACTGCACTGGAGCTGCAACTTTTTAGTATTTGATGTTAGACCAAGTGCTATTGGAAGAAGGGCAGGGGTGCTCTCTGTAAATAAAATTTACCCTCAAACTTCATCATAAAACCTATATAGGCAGACTTGCTTCAACTCCATTTGTGGCACCTTGCTGTGCACAATTTATGTGACCTGTTTCCCCATATTTAGTTAGCTGTGAACTACTTTGGGATATCCTGACTCACATATACAAAAATGTAAGAAACAGGAGAAGATCATATATAGAGCCTGCCGTGCCATTCAACATCATGGCTGAGCTTGGACTTCAAACTCCTCCTCGCATGCTTCCCATATTCGTTGATTGCCTGAAAATTCTGTCTATTCCAGTCTTCAAATGTATTCAATGATGGAGCATCCACAACCCTCTTTTTTGATTTATTATTGTCACACGTATTAACATACAGTGAAAAGTATTGTTTCTTGTGCATATACAGACAAAACATGCTGTTCATAGAGAAGGAAAGGAGAGAGTGCAGAATGTAGTGTTAGTTATAGCTAGGATGTAGAGAAAGATCAACTTAATGCAAGGTAAGTCCTTCAAAAGTCTGACAACAGCAGGGAAGAAGCTGTTCTTGAGTCGGTTGGTACGTGACCTCAGACTTTTGTATCTTTTTCCCGAAGGAAGAAGGTGGAAGAGAGAATGTCCGGGGTGCGTGGTGTCCTTAATTATGCTGGCTGCTTTGTCGAGGCAGCGGGAAGTGTAGACAGAGTCAATGGATGGGAGGCTGGTTTGTGTGATGGATTGGGCTACATTCACGACCTTTTGTAGTTCCTTGCGTTCTTGGGCGGAGCAGGAGCCATACCAAGCTGTGATACAACCAGAAAGAATGCTTTCTACGGTGCGTCTGTAAAAGTTGGTGAGAGTCGTAGCTGACATGCCAAATTTCCTTAGTCTTCTGAGAAAGTAGAGGCTTTGGTGGGCTTTCTTAACTGTAGTGTCGGCATGAGGGGACCAGGGCAGGTTGTTGGTGAACTGGATACCTAAAAACTTGAAGCTCTTGACTCTTTCTACTTCGCCCCCATTAATGTAGACAGGGGCATGTTCTTCTTTACGTTTCCTGAAGTCGATGACAATTTCCTTCGTTTTGTTGACATTGAGGGAGAGATTATTGTTGCCACACCAGTTCACCAGATTCTCTATCTCATTCCTGTACTCTGTCTCATCATTGTTTCTCTTGGGTAGAGAATTCCAAAAATTCTCAACCCTTTGAATGAACTAATTTCTCCTCATCTCAGTCTTAAAAGATTGGCCCCATTATCCTGAGTGTTTTAGATTCCTGGCCGCCCAGTGGAAACAATCTCTTGGTCTCGACACTGTCAAGCCCCTTCAGAATCTTGTATGTTTCAATAAGATCACTTGCATTCTTCTAACCTCCAGAGACCCTATTAACTCAACCTATCTTCATAGGCTAACATCCCTCATTCCAGAAGTCACTCAAGTGGGTCGTCACTGTGCTAAATTGCTAAACAATCTCTTTTAGTTTTTACTTTTGATTTGCAGAGCTTGCATTTTTTGTTTCAACTTACAGTAATTTTGTTTTCTTCCATTTATTTTTGTCTATTAAATTGAAAATATCAAAACAGCAGCCACTCTTCCTATTCTAGGGTGGCACGGTGATTAGCACTGCTGCCTCATAGTGCCAGGGATTTGGGTTCGATTCCTGGCTTGGGTCACTGTGCAGCGTCTGCATGTTCTCCCTGTTGGTTTCCTCCCACAGTGTGCTGGTTAGGTGCATTGGCTATGCTAAATTCTCCCTCGATGTACCCGAACAAGCGCTGGAGTGTGGCAACTAGGGGATTTTCACAGTAACTTCATTGTAGTACTGTCAGCCTACTTGTGACTAATAAATAAACTTTATAACTTCTCCCTAGATGTTCTTTGCACAGAGAATGATTGGAATATGGAATGTTTTGCCACAGGCAGTGATCATTGAACCCTCTTTCAGAGAGAAATAGGATAGGATTTGTTTTCAGATGCTCTCACAAAGAGCTTGCACAGACATGATGGATTGAATGGCTTTGTTCTGTGTTGCAAGTTATGGGTGTTCCATGAATTGTAATTCTGATGCAATTTTGATTGAAGTGCAGATTAAATTTATACTGGCAGCAGAACACAATTGCTCTAAACATAGGAGGGAACAAGGGACAGGACATCTTTTTTACCCATCTGAGCTGCACCAGGTTCTGAAGCTAAACTGCAGATTCCAATCTCACCTTACTGACAAATTCCTGTCAGAAAATGAAGCTTTCATAACTTCCAACTGGTCTCACTTCCAACTCTAATCTCCAGCAACAAATGCTAGATGCATTGACAGCTGCGATCCAGTAAGAAGTTACACAAGATGTGATAAACAATAGTTCTAACTCTACTACTAGATTTCTGCTCAGAGAATGCTTTATTCTGTCAAATGCAAGTTCTTGGGAGGACATGGGGGAAGGACAGCGTGCCAGCACCTTCACATTATTCACTAGGCTGCAAAACTGATGGGCATTTTAGTTTCTTGTTGCATTATCTATTCCCTTTGAAGTGCTACAGATCCACAGCAATCTCTACCACTTGAAAATATGTGCACAATAAAGGACAAAGCAACTTCGGCAACTGCAAAAGCCACAAAGAATATTGGGCCTCAGTACCTCACATTGCTGATTACTGCCTGGAGTTCAACCAGGTCATGTATGAATTGTAATCAGAGGTATGCTTGCTAATTGCTATGGCTTTAGCTAACAATCTGAACAGTGGATCTACAAGAACCACAATCCTACTGCATCAATATCAGATGGGCCAATTGGTACATAATGCTGTTAACCATAAACTGACACTGTGAGGGAGCCCTAAGTTTAACATTATCCAAGGATGTGTTTACAGTAACTTACTTTCATTAGTTCTGAGAAATAAAAGTTCTGCATTTTTTCATTAGCATTGAGTAATGATGTTGACAGAGAGCATAAGGAATGTAAACAATTCCCTTTGCACTGTCTGATCAACCACTCCCAGGTCAGGAATAAGACTCCCTCAAGTCTGTCAACAAGTTCCAAGGTTAGAAGAACACTTTTTACTGTTTACTAATTGATCCACCCTATAGTCCTTTTGAGTGGAACTAATTAAGTGATGAATTACACAGCTCTGGACTGCTGAATCATACCCACTTGAAACAGGGTTCAGACTATTTATTCATAGCCCTTACAGATGGTAAAGACTAAAGACATGGGGATTGTTTTTCTTCACCCTACTCTAATAAATCTTTGTAAATTCTGTAAATGCTTTAACCCCCTGTAAAAGAGGTTGCATATCTGCTACAGGAAAGGGTTGAAGGTTACAGTTTTAAGTACTGAAAAGTTGATCATTTCTGGTCATTATGTTGGCTCTGGTCCTGGCCCCTATTATAGGAATCTTTCTGACAGAATATTGGATTCAAAGCTTACATTTACTGTAAGGAATGATTTTTATTCGAAGTGTTATTGGTGAGGATTCAGCTCCTTCAGATGATTAAAGAGGATGAGTGATTTGATTGCAGTGTCTCTGAAGCCTCCAGTGTGGCAGGTAGGAAATGAACACACTACGAGCTTGAAGTGCACCGTCCAATATACTGATGCAGGGCTTGTGCCTAAAAGTGAGATTAGACCCCCTTTTAAAAATTCCTTTGGAGCCAGGAAAACCAGGCCTGCATTTAGTGTAACAATGGCAAGTTCACTATTTCCCCAACTGTGGGAAAGGGAAGAGATGGAGTGTCCACCCAATCCTGCAAAGAACACAGGCCATGTCAGAGAGCCCTACCCACTTCTGATTGCCACTGATCCCTCCCGACCAGCACTATAACCCCCCCCCCCCATGTGGCAGCCCCCACTTCCCCACCCCCCTTTAATAACTTACATGGGGTTGCTGCTGGTGTTACTGTGGTGCGTTCCCTGGCCAGCTGCCTGGGGATGTATATCCATAAATCACCGGCTCAATAACAGTGAAGCCTGAGGATCTCTACCCAGTGCACCTTGCGTCTATCCTGAGCACAGGAATCATTCCAGGAATGCTCCAGAGGATGACAATGTTACAAGCTGATGATGCTTTTATTCCATTAGGTTGGTTAGATTGGAAATCAGGTACCCGAAAGTCAGTACCTCAACTAATTAAACAACTAGCTGTGTATTTCAGGTCAGAACATTCTGCATATCCTGGGCTTGATAAATTATTTCGTATTCTGGTCTCTGGCAAAATCACTTTCTCAGCTGCCTGAAGATGTCACACAGTGACCCTGGGGACACACTAGGCCATGGCTTGTTGCAGAAGTGTAAAATATCAGGGGATCAAAATGGTGATCTACTATCCTGGCTCTCCATACACAAGCCAGGCATCTCATTGCTTGCTTCATGTTTGGATGCTCTTCATGGCATAGATTTGATTTGTCACATGTATTAGTATACAGTGAAAAGTATTGTTTCTTGCGCACTATACAAAGCATACCATTCATAAAGGAAACGAGAGTGCTGAATGTAGTGTTACAGTCATAGCTAGGGTGTAGAGAAGGATCAACTTAATGCAAGGTAGGTCCATTCAAGTCTGATGGCAGCAAGGAAGAAGCTGTTCTTGAGTTGGTTGGTACGTGACCTCAGACTTCTGTATCTTTTTCCCTGACGGAAGGTGGAAGAGAGAATGTCCGGGTGGCGTGGCGTCCTTAATTATGCTAGCTGCTTTGCTGAGGCAGCGGGAAGTGTAGACAGAGTCAATGAATGGGAAGTTGATTTACATGATGGATTGGGTTACATTCACGACCTTTTGTAGTTTCTTGCGGTCTTGGGCAGAGCAGGAGCCATACCAAGCTGAGATACAACCAGAAAGAATGCCTTCTATGGTGCATTGGTAAAAGTTAGTGGGAGTAGCTGATATGTCAAATTTCCTTAGTCTTCTGAGCAAGTAGAGGCGTAGGTGGGCTTTCTTAACTATAGTGTCGGCATGGAGGGACCAGGACAGGTTGTTGGTGATCCGGACACCTAAAAACTTGAAGCTCACGACCATTTCTACTTCATCCACATTGATGTAGACAGGGGCATGTTCTCCTTTACGCTTCCTGAAGTCGATGAAAATCTCCTTCGTTTTGTTGACATTGAGAGATTATTGTTGCCACACCAGTTCACCAGATTCTCTATCTCATTCCTGTACTATGTCTCAAAGAATGCTTGTGTTCACATCAGTTCCACTACCCACAACACAGATCTCTCTGTGCCCAGAGCAGAAAAAACATCAGTCAAACATAATTCTCCACAGCTCCTTTTTAATCTGGTTTCACAGTATAACCATCTACCCCCTCCACGACTTAAATGGTTTTGCCATTTATAGGTGAATTTTCAAAGCCTTCCTCCTCCCAATTGTTTCTCTGCACAAGGCACTGGGTCATACTGCGATATGTTCTCATCAAACACCCAATCAGTATCTCTCAATGACATGGCCATTGAAGATTCAGCCTTCATTTGGTAGTTGAGAGGGAGATGAAGGGAAGGGGGTGTGGTTAGGGAAATAAGAGTGGCAGCTGAAGGAATTGCTACTAATGGAAGGAAGCAGGACTTTACAAATCAGAATTGGAGGATCAGAGGTCTGAGAGAATTGTAGGGCTACACGTTTGCAGAGAGAGCGGCATGGGGCAGAACCAAGGAAAGATTTAAATACAAGGATGAGAATTTTAAATTGAAGCCAGTGTAGATCACTGTGGGTGAGGGGAAAATGGGCAAGTGGGATTGGACATAGGCTTAGGATATGGGGAACTTTGGTGGAGTTCCACAAGACGGAGGCTAGCAGGGTGTAAACAAGTCTGAAGATGCTAAAAGCACCCTGCCTGTGGCTGATGAGCTGAGGTAGGGAAATAGGTGAAAATTCAGGTCTATGATGATGAATTTGACAAATGCCATAATGATCTGTTAACAAAACTGAAGTTCATGAGCTCAAACAGACAGTGGAAGTGTGAATATAAAATTAATCAAGGGACCAAAACCAGGGCTGGCTTTCAGACTGGAGGAAAGTTTATAGTGCAATCCACCAAGGATTAGGACCACTATTCTTTTTGATATATATGTCCTGCACTTGGTTACAAAGAACATAATTTCAAATAGGACACAAAACTTGTAAATGTAGCAACAGATTTCAGGACAGATTTCTGCAATGAGCAGACACATGCAGATGAAGTATAGAGAATTTCAAAATCATGCATTTTGCCAGGAAGAATGAGGATAAGCAATATAAACTAAATGGCATCATTTTAAAGTGGTGTAGGTCAAAAAGACCTAGGAGCTGGAGTTCAGAGACATAGGGTGGAATTTTCTTGTCCCACAGGAATCGTAGCAGGCAGTGGGGCGAACCATGGAAAGGTCTTTTGACCTCGGACGGGACTTTCCGGTCTTGGGGCGAGCATGGCCAGAAAATCCCACCCACGTGTGATAAGGTTATTAAAAATAATAAAGGATCCAAAGAGTAAGCAGAGTAAAAAAGCAAGGAAATAATGCTAACCTTTAGAAACCACTAGTTAGGCCTCAGCTGGAGCACTGCATTGAATTCTGGGCACTATATTTCAGGGAGGACGTGAGGGTTTTGAAAAGGATACAGAAGGGGCGGCACGGTAGCACAGTGGTTAGCACTGCTGCTTCACAGCTCCAGGGTCCCGGGTTCGATTCCCGGCTCGGGTCACTGTCTGTGTGGAGTTTGCACATTCTCCTCATGTCTGCGTGGGTTTCCTCCGGGTGCTCCGGTTTCCTCCCACAAAGATGTGCGGGTTAGGTTGATTGGCCAGGTTAAAAATTGCCCCTTAGAGTCCTAGGATGCGTAGGTTGGAGGGATTAGCGGGTAAATATGTGGGGGTAGGGCCTGGGTGGGATTGTGGTCGGTGCAGACTCGATGGGCCGAGTGGCCTCCTTCTGCACTGTAGGGTTTCTATGATGACGATTTCTATGAAGAGATTTACCAGAGCAGGATCAGGGATGAAGAACTGCACTGGCGTGGGGAGGATGGAGAAACAAGGGACATTCTCCTTAAATCAGAGAAAATCCAATAGGTGTTCAAAATTATTAAAGGGATTTGATATTGTAAATAAGGGTTGGTAATCAGATGCAAGAGTGGAGGGCGATGAGGCAACTTTATTTTACAGAGTTACGATGATCTAGAATGTGCGGCCTGGTGTGCTGGTAAGAAATTGAATATTAAATAGAAATGCAAAACTATGGGGGATTAGGAGAGTGGGACTAATTGGAAATCTTCAGGGACTCCGAACACTGTGCCAAATGACCCATTTCTTCACTATAGGGTTGACTCTACAATAAGGTGAAGAGAAGTCTCGTATTGCAAGTGAAGACTGGGTGAAAGTATTTTAATTAATGTTTGAGAAAAACAAATTTCCTGGTCATTGTAAATGTAACAAATAGTTGAAAACAAACTGTTTGCCCTTGCCAGTCCTCGCTGTCCCAAACGTAAATGAAATCCCGGGGGTATTAACCGAGGAAAAGCACACCAGGAAAGTATTTATATTATGTCTGGTTTCTCTGTTTGCAATTTTTACCATTATATTAAGATATAACTTCAGTATTTTAAAAATGGTTTCAGGAAATAGTAGCATTAGCAAGCATGCATGTACATTAAAAACAGCAAGGTCTTTGCATCTGCTAAACATGAAATAAGAGGCCACTAGTGAGGTATATGCACCACTTTATGATCTTGTTACCAATTGTACTCTTTGCACCCAAAAATGTTTACTTAAACATTGAGCTTCTCTGTCTTCAGGAAAAAAAACCTGGACCTCTAATTTATGAATGGTCTTTTGGAACACAGATTAGCGGTGAGGGTAAAATACAACAGGCAACTCTTCTACACAGTTAAGGAAATAAGGTGGTGAAACTGGGTTAATATTCTGTCCTTTGTCTGAATGCAGACAAAAGGACAGTGTGCGAAGGGTTTGGGTTTTCAGCCAAACTAACAGCATTTCATCCAGTTCACTGCAAAATGCTGAATGTATAAATAAACTGAAGTTGTCTATTCTTTACTTACCTACAGTTTCATTTAAGATTTGATTCTTCTCTTCAACAATCAAAATGTGATTGCTTTATCACCTGCTGGTACATTTCTTGTGGACAATTAAGCACGGCACATAGAATTCCAGCAGATAATAGATTTTAAAAGATTAATGGTCTTGTCTGGTATGTCAGACAGCCATGGGAGAATTCAAGTAATATCAGTAATCAACACACTACATGACTTCAAACGGGTCTGATAGAAAAAGACAAAAATGGATTTATCAATTCTTTAAGACGCACACATTTAACAAAACAAATTATGAATTACAAAGTGAGAAGTAGTCACTTTAAAACATACAGTTTAAATACTTCAAGACAATAAACAAAAATTGACTACAGAATCTTGAAACAAATACCAAAAACATTTCCTTCACGTGAAGGCATTGAAACAATTTAGTAAGGGCGCTGGTAACCTCCTGAAGCACTTCCTCCTGACATGTTTAGTCCTGACATCATTTGGTTTGAGCGATTATCGAATGTCATGGAGCCTTGTTGGTAACCTCCTTGCATGTAGTTCCCTTGACTGTGAAAACCAAGGATTACAACAAGTTATTTATAAAATTAAAAGACAAAACATAAATTCTGCTCTAAGGACATTTGAAATAAGTAGCAAGAATGTGAAGATAGCACACACAGCACAGGCTCACAGTCCAAGGACAAGCCTGGAGAGAACTGGAGAGATAGAAATTGACAACAACTTTACTGAACACACAACTACACGAATGCAGCACAACTCATTCAGCCCATTGTGCCGAGGTGTTAGAGCCATATTGGATCTATCTGCCCTCACACCAATTTCCTGTATTCTTCTAAGGTAATTATTTTGCAAGTTTAATTCATTTCCTATTAAATGCTGTAACTAATTCAGCTTCAAACACATTCAGGTTTTCGAGTAACTTTGCTGTGAATGCTTGGATCCATTCAATCTTTCAGTGCGGGTTCCAGTCTCGCATCTCCTTGCTTCAGATTCAATGAGCAATGGAATTGCTCTTTTCTATATCATCTCTCAAACTGATCGAAAACTGAACAAGTACAAGATCCTTTCAATCCTCTTGGCACTAATAAACATATTCCTGGTTTTCTCCCATGTTCATGAGTGTAGCACTGGGAGGAATGTTACTCGGTAGGATGGAAGAACTTTTCACCATGACCCACATGGCCATGGTGTTTGATTATCCCAGCAGCAAGGGAGTGCTGTAATGTGCCACCTTATTCTTTGCTTATGACATGGCGAGAGAAGTGTGGGGGGTGCCCAGGGCTGCACTAGACAGCACAAGCTGGTCTTGGTATTAACACTAACACAGACTGCAAGTTCTAGGGAGGAAGGGAGCTGGAATCCTAACAGGAGGTGGGTATAAAGAATACTAAAGCTTTTTATGTTGTTGTTGTGTATTGCCATCTAGCGGATTGTTATGGAGCTGCAGGCTAATAGATACCGTTCACAAAACAGTATCTTATAAATATCAATCACAATATCACTTACAAGCAGAACTGGTACAGCAGATAACTGTTGACACTTCTGAAACTGCATGACCCAGTCCTTTAATAAGCTTTTTGAAATGTAATGTTGAGACCCATAGCAATTTTTCTAACAGGCACAATGAACAGATTAGCCTACTTTTGCACTGTTTGATTTAATGATGTGGAAAGATGGCGGGAGATGCCCTTAAATAGATCTTTGGAGCCATTAGCTATCTCTCATTATTCTGGGAAAGACTCTTTATGGGGGCTATTTCAAGCGCCGAGATGGCTGACAGGCATCAGCAGGCCTTTAATATTTTGGGGATTTGATAGGATATTTGTATGGATGATGTTTCCAGTTGCTGGGAGAGACCAGAATCAGAAGGCACAATAAGATTGCCAATAATAAATCCAGTAAGGAATTCAGGAAAAACATCTTTACCCAGAATGGTTAGAATGTGAAAATGGCTCCCACCAGCAGGAGTAATAGAGGCCAGTGGCCGAAAGAAACTAGATAAATACATGTGGGAGAAAGGATACGCTGGTAGGATGAGATGAGTAAGGCAAAAGGATAAACATCAGATCTGTTCCTGTGTTGTAAAAAGCTATGCTGCTTTGTATCCTTGAACTATTCCACTGCCCATTCCAGTACCTCCCCTTTAATTATATGGAATGTAATCTTTACTACAAGCTTATGTGGCACCTCTATCCAATGCTTTTGAAAGTTGAATCATAAATCCAGACATTACATTTACCAATCTAAGCTCTGAATTCACTGTGGGGTGACTTATTCTTTCCAATTGTGTTATTGGTCCATGTTGACCTGCTTTATCGTTCCATTCTCCATAGAATATAGAACAGTACAGGCCCTTCGGCCCACGATGTTGTGCCGCGCTTTATCTGAAACCAAGATCCTATCATCCTGGTGTGCTCCATGTGCCTATCCAATAACCGCTTAAATGTTCCTAAAGTGTCTGACTCCACTATCACTGCAGGCAGTCCATTCCACACCCCAACCACTCTGCGTAAAGAACCTACCTCTGATATCCTTCCTATATCTCCCACCATGAACCCTATAGTTATGCCCCCTTGTAATAGCTCCATCCACCAGAGGAAATAGTCTTTGAACGTTCACTCTATCTATCCCCTTCATCATTTTATAAACCTCTATTAAGTCTCCCCTCAGCCTCCTCCGCTCCAGAGAGAACAGCCCTAGCTCCCTCAACCTTTCCTCATAAGACCTACCCTCCAAACCAGGCAGCATCCTGGTAAATCTCCTCTGCACTCTTTCCAGCGCTTCCACATCCTTCTTATAGTGAGGTGACCAGAACTGCACACAATATTCCAAATGTGGTCTCACCAAGGTCCTGTACAGTTGCAGCATAACCCCACGGCTCTTAAACTCCAACCCCCTGTTAATAAAAGCTAACACACTATAGGCCTTCTTCACAGCTCTATCCACTTGAGTGGCAACCTTCAGAGATCTGTGGATATGGACCCCAAGATCTCTCTGTTCCTCCACAGTCTTCAGAACCCTACCTTTGACCCTCAAGGTCTTTGGAACAATTTCACAGAAGTTGAAATGAACTTTGAATGCACTCTCTATTATGCCCACTAATGCCTCTCGCAGCTTCTTGGGTATAAAATATTTCAATAGCACAGAAACAAAGTGCCTCCAGACAGAATGTTCTAACCTTCAAACACATTTGGATTTCATGTAAATTACGTTACTTTCAAACATCTGATTTTGAGACATTATTTATGGTAATTTTCTGTTTTTTACGTGTCTGTGGTCATGTTATTTTTAAGCTTAATTAATTATGCTTTGTAGAAGGTGAAAAAGGAAAGGATTCCTGTTCACAGAACAATAATTGCTCATCTGCTTTGCCTTTCCTTGTTCTCAATCTTTGGTACCCAGACCTTCTCTCTTCCTGTTTAATTTCTTTTCACGAGTCCAACCTATCCCCTCTATGTTTCTCACTGTCCTCTCACCTATTGATTTTGGGATATGGGCAATGGTGTTTATTGGCAATCCCTAGGTGCAGAAGGCATTACAAATCAACCTTATAGTGAGGGACTGTACAGCCATACTGGGTAAGGTTGGCACATTCTCTTCCCTTAAGAAGATGACTACCTCAGTGAAGTTTTTACAATCCAACAGCTTTTCAGTCCTTTCCTGAAATCAACCACAATTGACAATTTACTGAATTCAATTTCACAGCCTGCACATTTGGGAGTTGCTTGTTCCAGCGTCCTAGTCACTACATGCATCTTGTATATATTGCTTCACTGAATTATAATTTTTTACCTTTAGGGGACTTAGTTAAATTCTGCTGTGCCAGAAGTGGAATCTGGGGGGCTTGGGACGAAGCACAGGAGGCACCCCAGCACACACAGGTATAACAGACACCAGTGTTTTGAGCCGAGGATGGGCAGGTTGGATGATTCTGGACGCACAAGCTGAAACTACAAGTAGGCATCAACGGTTAAAGGTGAGAGGGTGATTAGGTGAAATAATCCATCTGTGTTGCTGTTCAATTAAGTTTAGAAACAAGTAGAAACAAACCGGGAGCAGCTGAGTCAGGGCACGTCCAGGATTCTGCTGCAGTCTGACAGCACAAGCTTCAGTCAGTATTCAATCAGCTGAGCAATGCTGAAGGAGTGTTACACAAGTCCTGAATTTAATGACTTTAGCTGCCAGCTTCATGCTGGTGGTTTAATCTCAGCATCTTTCTGTGCTCCTGACCCAGGGAGTGTGTACTTGGAGTTTAAAGGGGGTAGAGCAGGGTCTGGACATACAGAAAGCAGTGAAAAATTGGCGCCTCTTAAAACTGTTACAAGGTAGGGAGCCGATTCTCTATACCTGTACAGTCCTGAATAGCTTATAGAGCAAAGCATGAACAGGACAGGACAGGACAAAGGCCACAAATAGGTCAGAACAAAGGGCAAATGAAAAAACACTAATACCCTTTTCCAATGATTCAGTTGGCCAGTGCTGTCACATGATTCTCTAATGAAGCAATTAGAAATACTGTAGCATTGCGCATAGCTAACTATTCTTTCAGCTTTGCAGGGAAATGTGGTCCAGACTACACCAGAGTCTCCCATCACTGGCAGCCAGGGGAGCACAACAAAGCAGCACACTCTTCTCTTTTTAGGATTGAGGTACATTTAGAATCATAGAATCTTGTAGTGCAGAAGGAGGCCATTCAGTCCATTGAGTCTGCACTGGCCACAATCCCACCCAGACCCTATCCTCATAACCCCATGCATTTACCCTAGCTAGTCCCCCTAACACTAAGGGGCAATTTAGCATGGCCAATCCACCTAACCCACACATCTTTGGACATATCTCAAACATGACAATTATTTCTGCCCATTAGAGGAAATGGTGTGTGGTGATAATTCAACATAAATTAACAGTAAAATTATGGAAAGAACTGTTGAGTATAAAGATGCACCAAGGAAGTTGCAAGCTCCATATAAAGTGGATGATGCTAGACAGGCAGGTAAAAATATTAGAAATCAAAATGCTCAACATAGGAAGGGCTAAATTCCAGTTGTGCTCATTTATATTGCGAAAGGATATACGAGTCAGCATTTCAACAAGACCCAAAGATAGTTGATGTTCTTCTAAAATGTAGCCAAGGAGTGATTTTTGTGTTACTTACTTCTGCAGTCCTCCTCCACCTCCTCTTTGCATATTGTAACCTGTCCCAGTCATGCCCCGATCACCACCTGCAACAACATTATGTTAGTAACTAAACTTTCAGACACTCAATTAGTCATTCAAAGAACATGCAAACACTTCAGGGAACATACAAGGCTAGTACATCACTAATTACACCCAAATTAAACAAGGTCCAGCCCAAATAGCTACAAGACTCCAGATTTTTACCAGCATATTTCAACCTTTAATTCCCTGTATTATACAACATGACTAATTAGCCATCAAAAACCTTTTATCCCAAGTATTATCATTGCAACTAATATTATTGGACCAGATCTACTTCTATACCTGCAACTAAAATCCACTCAAGGAGTATAAATTAAAATAAAATCTCTGCGTCACAGAGAGATTCCAGATAGGGTCTTCATCCTGTGCATAATATGTACATCACAGTAGCATAACTTAGCATGACAATGCCAACATGACATACCAGAAGGACAATCATGCACATGGCTGCTACTTTCCAGGTTATGTAACCTGCACGACTACACCAGTTACTTTTGATCTTAAATTTAAACTTTTCAGTGTTTCCCCTCTGCAGAGTCAGATGGGTGGCTATGAATGTGTGCTGTGGAGGGTGGTGATTTGACTATCTTCCTTCATTCCATTTTCGACGCAAGCATATCGTTAACTCAAAATTATATGGGAAAGCCATTATTCGAGGTCGATCTGTTGCAAATGCCATCATTTATTTACCGGTTGAAAAGTAAGTTATGTATGCAGAATGTGGGCACTGGAGGAAAGACTTTAAATCAGATACCACACCATCCATTTATTCTGCACTCAGTTCCCTTTCAGATGGATTTCCCAGACAGTCAGTGGTTCACATGTTGCCACTGTTAACTTGTTGGTGTGTATGCACATAGCACCACCAACAGGATGATTCAACCACTTTTCCCAATTCTTGATGCTCAGAATGAGGGGGGGAGGGGAACAAAGAACAAAGAACAGTACAGCACAGGAAACGGGCCCTTCGGCCCTCCAAGCCTGTGCCGCTCCTTGGTCCAACTAGACCAATCGTTTGTATCCCTCCATTCCCAGGCTGCTCATGTGACTATCCAGGTAAGTCTTAAACGATGTCAGCGTGCCTGCCTCCACCACCCTACTTGGCAGCGCATTCCAGGCCCCCACCACCCTCTGTGTAAAAAACATCCCTCTAATATCTGAGTTATACTTCGCCCCTCTCACCTTGAGCCCGTGACCCCTCGTGAACGTCACTTCTGATCTGGGAAAAAGCTTCCCACCATTCACCCTATCTATCCCCTTCATAATCTTGTACACTTCTATTAGATCTCCCCTCATTCTCCGTCTTTCTAGGGAGAACAACCCCAGTTTACCCAATCTCTCCTCATAGCTAAGACCCTCCATACCAGGCAACATCCTGGTAAACCTTCTCTGCACTCTCTCTAACGCCTCCACGTCCTTCTGGTAGTGCGGCGACCAGAACTGGACGCAGTACTCCAAATGTGGCCTAACCAGCGTTCTATACAGCTGCATCATCAGACTCCAGCTTTTATACTCTATACCCCGTCCTATAAAGGCAAGCATACCATATGCCTTCTTCACCACCTTCTCCACCTGTGTTGCCACCTTCAAGGATTTGTGGACTTGCACACCTAGGTCCCTCTGTGTTTCTATACTCCTGATGACTCTGCCATTTATTGTATAACTCCTCCCTACATTATTTCTTCCAAAATGCATCACTTCGCATTTATCCGGATTAAACTCCATCTGTCACCTCTCCGCCCAATTTTCCAGCCTATCTATATCCTGCTGTATTGCCCGACAATGCTCTTCGCTATCCGCAAGTCCAGCCATCTTCGTGTCATCCGCAAACTTGCTGATTACACCAGTTACACCTTCTTCCAAATCATTTATATATATCACAAATAGCAGAGGTCCCAGTACAGAGCCCTGCGGAACACCGCTGGTCACAGACCTCCAGCCGGAAAAAGACCCTTCGACCACTACCCAGAACCAGGGAACCAGAAGCAAGAGATGAAAATCTTCTCAATTTCAGCAAAAACTCTTTGCAAATTTTAAACAAGCTAGCTCCAGGAAGGGGATAGATCGAGTGAACGTTCAAAGACTATTTCCTCGGGTGGATGGAGCTATTACAAGGGGGCATAACTATAGGGTTCATGGTGGGAGATATAGGAAGGATATCAGAGGTAGGTTCTTCACGCAGAGAGTGGTTGGGGTGTGGAATGGACTGCCTGCAGTGATAGTGGAGTCAGACACTTTAGGATCATTTAAGCGGTTATTGGATAGGCACATGGAGCACACCAGGATGGTAGGGAGTGGGATAGCTTGATCTTGGTTTCAGATGAAGGTCGGCACAACATCGTGGGCCGAAGGGCCTGTTCTGTGCTGTACTGTTCTATGTTCTATGTTCATGTCACCTATGACAAACCACTGGATATACATAAACTACTCTCTACCCAATTTGTTTGCGCACACAGGATTGACTACATCTATTCTTTGAGTTGGGCCCAAAGGTCACATAATCTATCTCACTTCATCATCAACTTCCTTCAATAACCAAAAAAATCTATTACACACATGGAACACTGAACTACGCACTTCAGGAAAAACACAATAAGCACAAGGTAGAAAAGATTAGAAGGATGATAGGATGAAACAAAGCAGGCGGGAGGGAACTTGTATAGCATATTGATACTGGCATAGATTATTTGGGCCAATTGGTTTGTTTCTGCAGTAGACTACATAATTCTATGCTTATCATACTCCGCTGCCACTGCCTCCATCTCCTTCTTTAGGTTAATCCCCCTCAGTGGACTGACATTTTGTTTTATTTGACATACATGTACATACAAAAGCAGGAATAAAATCGAGCGAGTTCCCCAAATATGTCTAATAACATTGGACCCTGCCAGGGTAGCAGTTGGAATTTCTCAACTTAGTGAGAACTCCAAGCTTCTACAGTAGAGAGGGTATGTGGACAATAGTTGTGCTGATTGGCATCACACATGGATTATCAATGAGTCAGGACATGGAGTTAAGCTCTGCACATCAACATTTCCTGCAGTAATGGAAGCATTTCAACTTTTAAAATATTTTTTATCCCTTCAAGGGATGTGGGTCACTGGCAGGGATAGCATCTGCTGCCTATCACTAATTGCCCTTGAGGTGGTGATGGTAGCAACATCATTTACTCAGCAGAACAAAGAAAGTTAATGTTTATTTATTAGTCACAAGCAAGGCTTATATTAACACGGCAATGAAGTTACTGCAAAATTCTCCAAGTCGCCACAGTCCCGTGCCTGTTCGGGTCAATGCACCTAACCAGCAGCACGTCTTTCAGAATGTGGGAGGAACCCGGAGCAGCCGGAGGAAACCTATGCCGGCATGGGGAGAATGTGCAGACTCCACAGTCACCCAAGGCTAGAATCGAACCTGGGTCCCTGGCGCTGTGAGGCAGCAGTGCTAACCACTGTGCCGCCCAACAGTACAGCACAGGAACAGGCCCTCCGGCCCTCCAAGCCTGCGCTGATCATGATGCCTGCCTCAACTAAAACCCTGTGGCCAAGCTCTTCCAGTATAGCTACAACACTGGCATCTACCCAACAATGTGGAAAATTTCCCAGGTATGTCCTGTACACAAAAGGCAGGACAAAGCCAACCCAGCTAATTAATGCCCAATCAATCTACTCTCGATCAGTAAAATGATGGAAGGGGTCATCAACAGCGCTATCAAGCAGCACCTGCTCAGCAATAACCTGCTCAGTAACGCCCAGTTTGGGTTTGGCCAAACTGGTCACTCAGCTCCTGACCTCATTACAACCTTGGTTCAAACATGGACTAAAGAGTTGAATTCCAGAGGTGAGGTGAGAGTGACAGCCCTTGACATCAAAACCGCATTTGACTAAGTGTGGCATCAAGGAGCCCTAGCAAAACTGGCATCAAATGGGTATCAGGGGGCAACTCTCTACTGGTTAGAGTCATACCTAGTGCATAGTAAGATGGTTGTGGTTGTGAAGGGTCAGTCATCTCAGTTCCAGGACATCTCTGCAGGAGTCCCTCAGGGTAGTGCCCTAGGCCCAACAATCTTCAGCTGTTTCATCAACAGTGGTTAGCACTGCTGCCTCACAGTGCCAGGGACCCGGGTTCGATTCCCGGCTTGGGTCACTATCTGTGTAGAGTTTGCACGTTCGCCCCATGTCTGCGTGAGTTTCCTCTCGGTGCTCCGGTTTCCTTCCACAGTCTAAAAGACGTGCTGGTTTGGTGCATTGACCTGAACAGGCGCCGGAGTGTGGCGACTAGGGGAATTTCACAGTAACTTCATTGCAACCTTAATGTAAGCCTTACCTTACCGTAAGACTAATAAATAAACTTTTAAAACTTTTCCCTCCGTCATAAGGTCAGGAGTGGGGATGTTCGCCGTAGATTGCACAATGTTCAGCACCATTCGCGACTCTTCAGATACTGAAGCAGTCTATGTTCAAATGCAAGTTTTGGACAATATCCAGGCTTGGGCTGACAAGTGGCAAGTAACATTCACACTACACAAATGCCAGGCAATGACCATCACCAATAAGAGACACTCTAACCACTGCCTCTTAACATTCAATGGTGTCACCGTCTCCGAATCCCCCACTGTCAACATCCTTGGGGTTATCATTGACCAGAAACTCAACTGGACTCACCACATAAACACAGTGGCTACAAGAGCAGGTCAGAGGCTAGGAACAATGCGGCAAGTAACTCACCTCCTGACTCCCTAAAGCCGATCCACCATCTACAAGGCACAAGTTAGGAGTGTGATTGAATACTTCCCACTTGCCTGGATGGGTGCAGCTCCAACAACGTGCAAGAAGCTTGACACCATCCAGGACAAAGCAGCCCTCCTGATTGGCACCACATCCACAAACATCCACTCCCTCCACCACCGACAGTCAGTAGCAGCAGTGTGTACACTGCAGCAATTTACCAAAAATCCTTAGACAGCACCTTCCAAACCCACAACCACTTCCATCTAGAAGGACAAGGACAGCAGATACATGGGAACATCACCACCTGCAAATTCCCCTCCAAGTCACTCACTATCCTCACTTGGAAATATATCGCCGTTCCTTCGCAGTCGCTGGGTCAAAATCCTGTAATTCCCTCCCTAACAGCATTGTGGGTCAACCCACAGCACATGGGTTGCAGGGATTCAACAAGACAGCTCACCATCACCTTCTCAAGGGCAACTAGGGAAGGGCAATAAATGCTGGCAGCCAGCGACGCCCATGTTCCACAAATGAATTTTTAAAAACCTTACGGAGTCCGTATTCTTCCATTTGAAACCTATTCAGGTATTCGCTCAGATGCCGCTATCGTACCTGCTCCCATCACCTCCCTGGGCAGTGCATTCTAGGCATTCACCACCCTCTGAGCAAAAAACTTGCCTCACACATCTCCTCTAAACTTTTCCCCACGCACCTTAAACCTATGTCCCCTAGTACTTCACTTTTCTACCCAAGGAAAGAGCATGTGACTATTCACTCTGTCCATGCTACACAATCTTGTAAGCCTTTATCAGGTTGCCCCTCAACTTCCATTGTTCCAGTGAGAACAAACCAAGTTTATCCAACCTCTCCTCATAGCTAATGCCCTCTATATCAGGCAACATCCTGGTAACTCTCTTCTGTACCCTCAAAAGCATCCACATCCTTCTGGTAGTGTGGCCACCAGAATTGTCCACAATATTCCAAATGAGGCCTAACTAAGATTCTGTACAGCTGCAGCATGACCTGCCAATTCTTATACTCAATGCCCTGATCGATGAAGGCAAGCATGCCATATGCCTTCTTGACTACCTTATCCACCTGCTTTGCCACTTTCAGGGATAGGTGGACATGTACGCTCAGATCTCTCTGCCTGTCAATACTCCTAAGGGTTCTACCATTTACTGTATAATTCCTACATGCATTGGATCTTCCAAAATGCATTATCTCACACTTGTCCAGATTAAACTCCATCTGCCATTTCTCCACCCAAGTCTCCAATCGGTCTATATTTGATTTGATTTGTCACATGTATTAGTATACAGTGAAAAGTATTGTTTCTTGCGCACTATACGAGCAAACCATACCGTTCATAGAGGAGAGTGCAGAATGTAGTATTACAGTCATAGCTTGCTGTATCCTCTGACAATCCTCTTCACTATCCACAACTCCATCAATTTTTGTGTCGTCTGCCAACTTACTAATCAGACATTTTCCTCCAAATCATTTATATATACAACGAACAACAAAGGTCCCAGAACTGATCCTTGTGGACCGCCACTAGTCACAGCCTTCTATTCAGAAAAGCACCCCTCTACTGCTACCCTGTCTTCTATGCCCAAGCCATCTTGCCAGCTTTCCTCTGACCCATGTGACTTCATCTTTCATGCCAGTTTACCATGAGGTACCTTGTCAAAGGCTTTACTGAAGTCCATGTATACAACATCCACTGCCTTTCCCTCATCTATTCTCTTCGTCACTTCCTCGAAAAACTCAATCAAGTTAGCGAGACATGACCTCCCCTTCACAAAACCATGCTGTCTATCACTAATAAGTCCATTTGTTTCCAAATGTTAGTAAATCCTGTCCCTAAAAACCTTTTCCAATAATTTCCCTACCACTGACGTAAGGCTCACCAGCCTGTAATTTCCTGGATTATCCCTGCTGCCCTCCTTAAACAATGGAACAACATTGGCTATTCTCCAGTTCTCTGGAACTTTACCTGTAGCCAATGTGGATACAAAGATTTCTGTCAAGGCCCCAGCAATTTCCTCCTTTGCCTCCCTCAGTATTCTGGGGTAGATCCCATCAGGCCCTGGGGACTTATCTACTTTAATGTCCAAGACATCCAACACCATCTCCTTTTTGATATTGACATGACCCAGAATATCTACACACTCTACCCTAGGCTCCTCATCCACCAAGTCCTTCTCTTTGGTGAATACTGAGGCAAAGTATTTATTTAGTATCTCGCCCATTTCCTCTGGTTCCATGTATAGATTTCCTCCACTATCCTTGAGTGGACCAATCCTTTCTCTGGCTACCATTTTGCTCTTTACATATGTATAAAATGCCTTAGGACTTTCCTTAATCCTATTTGCCAAGGACTTTTCATGACCCCTTTTAGCCCTCCTTAGTTCCTTTCTACTTCCTTTGTGTTCTTCAAGGGCTTCATTTGTCCTAAGCCTTTTAGGCCTTACAAATACTTCCTTTTTCTTTTTGACAAGGCTCATAATATCCCTAGTTCACTTGATACTTGCCACACTTATCCTTCATTCTCACAGGTACATGCCGGTCCTGAATAGCAATCAAATGACATTTGAAAGACTCCCACATGTCCGATGTTGATTTACCCTCAAACAGTCTCCCCCAATCTACACTCTCCAGATCCTGCCTAATATTGGAGTTAGTCTTCCCCCAATTTAACACCTTCACCTGAGGACCACTCTTTCCTTATCCACAAGCACCTTGAAATTTACGGAATTATAGAACATAGAACAGTACAGCACAGAACAGGCCCTTCGGCCCACGATGTTGTGCCGAGCTTTATCTGAAACCAAGGTCAAGCTATCCCACTCCCTATCATCCTGGTGTGCTCCATGTGCCTATCCAATAGCCGCTTAAATGTTCCTAAAGTGTCTGACTCCACTATCACTGCAGGCAGTCCATTCCACACCCCAACCACTCTCTGCGTAAAGAACCCACCTCTGATATCCTTCCTATATCTCCCACCATGAACCCTATAGTTATGCCCCCTTGTAATAGCTCCATCCACCCGAGGAAATAGTCTTTGAACGTTCACTCTATCTATCCCCTTCATCATTTTATAAACCTCTATTAAGTCTCCCTTCAACCTCCTCCGCTCCAGAGAGAACAGCCCTAGCTGCCTCAACCTTTTCTCATAAGACCTACCCTCCAAACCAGGCAGCATCCTGGTAAATCTCCTCTGCACTCTTTCCAGCGCTTCCACATCCTTCTTATAGCGAGGTGACCAAAACTGCACACAATATTCCAAATGTGGTCTCACCAAGGTCCTGCACAGTTGCAGCATAACCCCACGGCTCTTAAACTCCAACCCCCTGTTAATAAAAGCTAACACACTATAGGCCTTCTTCACAGCTCTATCCACTTGAGTGGCAACCTTTAGAGATCTGTGGATATGGACCCCAAGGTCTCTCTGTTCCTCCACAGTCTTCAGAACCCTACCTTTGACCCTGTAATCCACATTCAAAAAATCCTCCTGGACGCTCCTTACAAATTCTGCCCCATCTAAGCCCCTAGCAGTAAGTGAGACCCAGTCAATATAGGGAAAATTAAAATCACCCACCATAACAACCCTGTTGCTTTTGCATCTTTCAAAATCTGTCTGCATACCTGCTCCTCTATCTCCCACTGGCGGTTGGGAGGCCTGTAATAAACCCCCAACATTGTAACTGCACCCTTCCTGTTCCTGAGCTCCACCCATATTGTCTCGCTGCCTAATCCTCCGAGGTGCCCTCCCTCAGTACAGCTGTGATATTCTCTTTAACTAATTATACAACTACCCCACTCCTTTTACAGCCCCTTCTAACCTGCCTGAAGCAAGATTCCAACAATCCTGGAATGTTTAGCTGCCAATCCTGTCCCTCTTTCAATCAAATCTCTGTAATAATTGTTCCAAGTACTAATCCAAGCTCGGTAAGTTCATCTGTCTTACCTGTTATACTCCTTGCGTTGAAACAAATGCATTTCAGACCACTAGTCCTGCTGTGTTCAACAACTACTCCTTGTACAAACACTGTTTGAGAACAGATATCCACTCCATCTGACAAAGGAGCTGTGCTCCGAAAGCTTATGGTATTTGCTACCAAATAAACCTGTTGGACTTTAACCTGGTGTCGTGAGACTTCTTACTGTGCTTACCCCAGTCCAACGCCAGCATCTCCACATCATTACTAGCTTAAACCATCCCAAGTGACTCAAGCAAACCTACCTGCCAGGATTTGGTGCCCCTTCAGTTTAGGTGTAACCTGTCCTTCTTGTACAGGTCCCACCTGTCCCCGGAGGAGATTCTAATGATCAAGATATTTGAACCCATCCTTCCTACACCAGCTCTTTAGGCACGTGTTTAGTTGCACGATCTTCCTATTCCTAGCCTCACTGACATGTGACACAAAGTAATCCTGAGATTACAACCCTCAAGGTCCTTTTATTTTAAACTTACTACCTAACTCCCATTGCAGGACCTTGCCACTCTTCCTGCCTATGTCGTTAATACCAATGTGTACCACAACCTCTGGCTGATTGCCCTCCCAGTTCAGAGACATCCTTGGCCCTGGCATCAGGGAGACAACATATCATCCTGGAGACTCTTATCTGGCCACAGAAACGCCTGTCTCCACCCAACTATAGAGTCCCCTATAACTATCGCTCTTCTGCCCCTTGACCCTCCCTGCTGAACAACAGTCATGATGCCACTGCCCTGGCTGCTGCTGTTTTCCGGACAGTATCCAAAGTGGGACACTTGTTAGAGAGGGGGATAGCCGCAGGGAATTCCTGCACTGACTGCCTGCCCTTTCTAGCGGTCACCCATCTATCTACCTGCAACTTGGACATTTTCCGCCACCTGCATGCTCCTAAGTGCATTGAACTGCTGCTCCAACCGATCGATGCGGTCTGTGAGGAGCTGCAATTGGGTGCACTTCCTGGAGGTGTAGTTGTCCAGAATGCTTGAAGCCTCATGGATCTCCCACATCTCACAGATGAAGCACCTATCCCGCTAACTGACATTTATACCACTAATTAATTTATTTACAAATAAAACACTTAAAAATTTAGGTTATAATTGGCTATACAATCCCTGGTGCTAGATTTCCACTATAAATATTAATAGCTAAATACTCTAGACTCCTATACTAGATAGTTTTTTTTAAAAACTGACTATTTATCCCTCTTGATTTGAAATCAAATTAAAATCAGTAATTTAAATCAGAACTCAAAAAGGGTACTGTCATCTCTGGAAGGCCTCAATGCAGGGTTGCTATATTGTAGTAGTACAGTAATAGAGGTAGAAACCCTCAACTCATTTGATGTCTGGATGTGCACCTGAATTTGCGCAACATCCAGGGCTACAGGCCAATGTTGGAAAATGGGATTGGGCTGGGTGGCTCATTTTTCGGCTGGTGCAGGCACGAGGGACAGAGTGGCCTCTTGACGTTGTAAATTTTTCTACATTTTCTAATGATTTGAAAATGAGAAATGTGTTGGGGACAAGGCAGGGCAGTGGCACTACATGAATTGCTCCTTAGGAGATCAAATATGAACACGATGGGCCAAATGGCCTTCTAATGTGCTGGGATTCTATGCTCCCTCGCCCATCATCCAGGTCCTTTACACAAACCTAAGCCTCAATAACTATAGGGCACAGCCACCACAGCTGAGGACCGGGAACATACCTACCAGCACTGAAAAGTTTCCAAATGCCCCCCTTCATTCTTTTGAGGATGGCCTTAAATTTTGGCGCACTGTTAATCAGTTCACTGACTAGTGCGAACAATCAACTCAAATCCTCCATTTTGAGTGCACTCGGATCACTTTCCCATTTAACCACTGAAGTGGAAACGATGGCTTCTTTTACGAGTTACTAAGCTATAGATGTTGCCTTTGAGTGAATGTAAGTAGTAAAAACGCTGTCTTCACATTATTCAGGAACACAATTTGTCAAGTTTTTACCATGCCAATGATCCCGTGACATCATTCCACTATCCATGCTTCCTTGCCAGGAACGATCATGAAATCCATCCATCTTCCGGCTGCGATCAGTGTTCCAATCTCGGTTCAAAGGGCTAAACGGACAATAATAATCTCTCAATAAACGGTAAAATCTACAAGGTGCATACTTAGGTCAGAACCTCAGTACTCAATACTGAACAACAGCAATTACCAATCAGAAATAGTGCTTTGTTCCTATTCAATCAGTACACGTCTCTAATATGCTTCAGAAATAGAGACTCGTATTGGGTCTGCTGAAATAGTTTGCTCTTTCTGCCACTGGAGACTAACCAGGAACATTTTCCATTTGTTAGATCTCTTATTTATTGCTGGGGCCCAAAAAACACAAAAGGTAACTTTTTTGTGGACATCAAGGTGAAAAAAGATTAGTGTGAAGAAATGCAAACATTTTTCCATCAGATCTGCAGCAAGTATGGCCAAATAAGGAGCCATACAACTCAGTTGTTCACTATTTCTATCTCCATTAATGGCCTAATGTGCTCCTGTCCCCAGCTAAACCTTCACTGTCTCTTCTGATCCAGCCACACCTCATTCTGTCAAATACAAGGGAGGTTTACATGGTACACGACTAGCTTGGCCGTCTGCAGCTGTGCCTATGAGCCTCTGTTGTCACCATCTGCCAAAATGAAGTGCACAGCAGCATACTGCTTATGTTAGACTAGTAATCCATGAGCCTAGACTATTGATCCAGAGATATGGGTGCAAAACCCACCATGACAGCTGGGGAATTTAAATCTAATAAAATTAACAAACCTGGAATATAAAAAACTAGCACTGATAATGACTGCAAAACTACCAATTATTGCATAAAGTCATCTGGTTCACTGATGTTCTTTAAGGAAGGAAATCTTCCATTGTTGCATGGTCTGGTCTATATGTGACTTCAGACCCATAGGAATGTGGTTAACTCTTAACTGCCCTCTGAAATGGCAAACAAACCACTCAGTTGAATTCACCAAATTCTCAAAGGCAATTAGAGTTAGGCAATAAATGCTGACCTTAGCAGTAATGCCCACAAACTCGGAATAATAAAAACATTGTGCAGTAGATAGGCAGACTTCTGGCATGTAAGAGGTAGCAACCAATGATGCTACATGTAGGAACCAATAGCATGGAATGAGTAGAAGTCTCCTACAATTAGATTTTCAGGGACTACATACTAATTTAGAGAGACCCTTAGAAATACAATCTGCAGGTTACTATCATATCACATGCTAGAAATTATAGACAGATGAACATGTAGATAGAGGCATGAATTTAGCTGTTTGGGGCATGAAGGTGAGTTCTGGGACTGAGGGGCTAAACTGCATTGGAACCAAAATCCTGAGGGGGTAGATAAAACAGAAGGAAGGATTAAAACTAGTTTGGCAGGGTAAAAGGAACAAGACAACATAGCATTAAAATCATATAGGAAGCTTGCTGAAAATAGGGAATACTCAGATTAAGAAGGAGTAGCAATCAGGGAAACAGAAGTTTAAATGGAGCTTCAACAATTTAAATAGAGAGAGGTTGCAGAACTCGGAGGTGCAGAGGTATCTGAGTCCATTGGTACATCAATCACAAAATGTTGGTCTCCGAATTCAAGGAAGGATATAAATGCAGTAGAAGCAGCTTGCAGAGCATCACTTGACTGATTCCTGGGACGAGAGGGTTTATCTTATGAGGAAAGGTTGGCCCTGTAACCACTGGAGTTTAGAAGAATGAGAGGTGATCTTATTGAAACATACAAGATCCCGAGGGCATTTGATAGAGTGGGTGCTGAAAATATGCTTCCCCTTGTGGGAAAGGTTAGTATTAGCAGACAAAGCTTAGAAATATGGAGATTTAAAACTTTATTTTCTCCCAAAGGCTGAGCTTCTTTGGAACTCTCTTTCTCAGAGAGCTATGGAATATTTTTAAGAGAGAGGTAGATATGATTCTTGACTAAGGAAATCAAAGGTTATTGAGGGTATGCAAAATAAGGAGTTAATGCCACAATCAGATCAGCCATAATTTTACTCAAATTGGTAAATATGTTCATAAACTCCAGAAGGAATTATCAATCATGGTTTAAACAATGTACTCAAAGGTATTACATGAATATTTATTAGTCACAAGTAGGCTTACATTAAAACAGCAATGAAACAGCGTGGGTTTCCTCCGGTTTCCTCCCACAGTCCAAAGATGTGCGGGTTAGGTTGATTGGCCATGCTAAAATTGCCCCTTAGTGCCCTGGGATGCGTAGATTAGAGGGATTAGCGGGTAAAATATGTAGGGATATGGGGATAGGGCCTGGGTGGGATTGTGGTCGGTGCAGACTCGATGGGCCGAATGGCCTCTTTCTGTACTGTAGGGTTTCTATGATTCTATTTCTATGAAATCCCCTAATCGCCACACTCCGGTGCCTGTTCGAATACACTGAGGGAGGATTTAGCATGGCCAATGCACTTAACCAGCGCGTCTTTTGGAATGTGGGAGGAAACCGGAACACCCGGAGGAAACTCACGGAGATATGGGGAGAACGTGCAAACTCCAGAGTGACCCAAGCCGAGAATCGAACCCAGGTCCCTGACAATGAGGAAGCAATGCTAACCACTGTGCCAACCATGCCATAAATTAATTGACTCTCCTGAACACAGAAATGCAGGCATATAGGTACAGAGCATACCCAACTAGCCTGTGCTTGCAAAACTCAAATCAGTGTCCAACATTAGATGTGATTTCATGATTGGATAACATTTGGCTCATCTTGGTAGTCTTCAATCCAACCAAGTGCAGTCACATTCTCAATAAGCTGAGATCAATAGAGGAAATCAAAACTTTTCCTCTTCTGAACCTGGAATATTTACGTTATTACAGTGGCTCCACTGATGCTTGGCAAAAATCATCTGGTGACCAGGAATCAAACCTTGTTTTGATTGGCCCATATGATGCAACATAGTTTATTTGTTGCGATATCTATCAGAGATGGGGATTTTCCCATCTTCCAATTATCTTAAAAGCAAACTGAAACTGTGCTTACCTATCATCATAACGCCTTTTCAGGGTTTGTTCATAGCGCATTTCACGGAATAGCTCTTCCTTCTCTCGACATATTCGCTCCTGCTCTCGCCTCCTCTCCTGTGGGGGAAGGGACATAGCAGTAGTGTAAACGAACAAATGCTTCAAAGTACCTCCTTAAAGCTAACCTGTATGTGAATCATATCATTTGCAGTAAGATTAGTGGGGATTTTTGTTACTGGCTCAGTATTTGTGCCTGCCCAAACCATTTCAAAATGAGCCCTGTGTGGATCTTTAAACATACCACTAAGTTACCACATGTTAATATTCGTATTCAATATTCACCCAGCCTTTGTTTCTTCCCATTCATTTACTGATGGTGCAGGCTCATGTTTTATGGCAGTTCCACAGGCATCTGGTGCCACTCAGATCCTTGTCCAAGTAATCAATCTTTATTAACAGCGTTGACTATGAATATTGCTGAAGAGAGAGACACATTGTCGAAGCTTGTCATCCTGCACTTATCAGGACAAACGCAAGATTGCCAAATTTCAAATGTAAACTACAATTTATACTGCAGGAGAAAAAGGGTGCTGATTGGTTGGCAAGCTGATTCTGATTGGCCATGGCATTGCTATGGAGAAAACAATGTGGAATCATCCACGAGCTCCCAGGTAATTCAAAAAAGACAAGACTTGAACTTGTTTTCAGAGAACTGGTTCCTATGTACAAACATGTTATTTCTAGCAATAAGTGAGCCCTACTATTCTATTTCTTCTGTATTTTATATTACTAGTCAAATGCCACAACTGATGGGCAAAAATACATTTGCAACCTTTTCAATGCAACTTATTTTCCATTCTAATTCTCTCAAAAAACCTGTTTTGCACCATCTTCCCCTTTTTTCTCTCTATCATCATGGCTCAATGATTTCTTTCTCCATTACTTACATTTCAATGTCAACTTAAGCCTTACATGAGTGAATGGTGCAGAGGTGATCTTGTTTCTCTCGCTTGTTAGCGAACCATGATTCTATTTTGTGACATTAGTATAATTCCCTTCTAAAGTGCCCAGGGCTGCAGAAAAACATCATTACCGACAAGGACCTTATTCTCATGAAAATGTAAGAGCAATCAAAACTTTCCATGTTAGTGGAGAGCCAGGGAAGAATATTAAGAGGTTAGGATGAATCATTAGTACCGTGTTTTGGGCATTCCGTCATAGAAAGGTCAGCAAATCCACAGACCACACAGTACTCATTCACCAGGATGATACCAGGGATGGAAAACTACAGCTGAGAATTGTGGTACAGGAACTCTTCCCACTGGAATGAAGGGGTTAAGAACATAGGGCTTAGGAGACGACCATTTGGCACTTTGAGCCTGCTCCGCCCATTCAATGATGGTCTCAACTTCACTTTCCTATCTGCCCCCCTTAACCCTTGACTCCCTTGTTTATCAAAAATCTGTCAAAATCTGCCTTGAATAAATTCAACGACAGCCCCCACTGCTTTCTGGGGAACAGAATTCCACAAATAACCCTGAAAGGAAAGGGTAAAAAGAAAAATTAAGAGCAATAAATGCTGGCCCAGCCAGCAATGCCCACATCCTATGAATGAATAAAAACTCTGCTGCCACCATGCTCAGGTAGTGGAGGAAGTGAATGTTTGTGGAATGATGCCACTCGAGCAGTGTCTTAGATGATGACAACATTTTTGAATGTTGTTGCACTCATCCAAGCAAGTGGAGATATTCCATCACACTCCTGACTGGTGTCTTGTAGATGATGGACAGACCGGAAAGTCAGGAGGAGAGTTCCTCACCGTAGAACGCCCAGGCTCTGACCTGCTCTTGTACCTAGAATATTCATATGGCTGCTCCAATTACGCTTCTCTTCAATGCTAACACCCATTTTGCTGTTGGCAAGGGAGTCAGTGATGGAAATGTGTTGAATGTCAAGGGGAGATGGATGATTCTTTCATGGTGGAGTTGGGCCTGGCTCATGTGTGGTGCGATTGCTTCCTGTCACTTGTCAGCCAAAGCCTGAACATTGTCCAGGTCTTGCTGCAAGCAGTCATGGACTGTTTCAGTTGCAACTAGACACTGCAATTAACAGCATGCATCCCCATTTCTGACCTTATGGCGGGAGAGTAAGGTGAAGATGGTTGGGACCTCGGACACGACCCTACAGAACCCTTACAATAACGTCCTGAGTCCTTCAGCAACTATCTTCCTTTGTGTTGGGTATAACGCCAGCCAGTGGGGAGTTTTCCTTTTGATTTCCATCGAGTTCAGTTTTGCCGGACAGTCAACTGCGGTCATGACATTGAGGGCAGCCAACTCGCTTCACCTTTGGAATTCAGCTCTTTTGTCTATGTTGGACCAAGGCTATGAGAGGGTCTGGAACTGAATGGCACTAGCAGAACCCAATTTCCATCACTTGGCTGATGATTGAAAATAGATGGATAGGGTGATAATTTGGACTTTGTTGACAGATCACAGTTGAGCAATTTTCTGCACTGTCAGGTAGATGCCATTTTTCTTAATCTTGTACCTTCCCATTTAGACAGATCGTATGTGTTACCACAATCTGTCCTTTCCTTACCCCTTCTATGAGCAATCTTTCTCTTTCCAGTGCCTCTCGCTCAAGTCTCTCTCTTTCAAGACGCATCCTCTCAATTTGCAGTCGGTCTCGTTCCCTCGCCAGCATCTCTCTCCCTTCCCGTTCCCGTCTGCTTTCTCGCTCCCACATCTCACGCCCTCTGCTGAAAAATAAAAATTAACTCATCAGGATTCAAAGACTCTTACAGGATGGAGGAGGTCATTCAACCCATCAGATCTGTGCCAAATCTTCGGCTCATAGGGAACTTTCAAGTCCAAGATCAACAGATTTTTGTTAGCCAAGGATGTCATGGGATATGAGATCAAAGGCAGGTGGAAAGAGCTTGGTCGAGCAGCATGATCTCACTGAATGGCAGAACGGGTTCATAAGACATAGGAACAGAATTAGGCCGCTCGGTCCATCGAGTCTGCTCCGCCATTCAATCATGGTTGATATTTTTCTCGTCCCCATTCTCCTGCCTTTTCCCCATAACCCCTGATCCCCTTATTAATCAACAACCTATCTATCTCTGTCTTAAAGACACTCAATGACCTGGCCTCCACGGCCTCTGCAGCAAAGTTCCACAGATTCACCACCCTCTGGCTGAAGAAATTCCTCCTCATCTCTGTTTTAAAGGATCGTCCCTTTAGCCTGAAGCTGTGCTCTCTGGTTCTCGTTTTTCCTACTAGTGGAAACATCCTCTCCATGTCCACTCTATCCAGGCCTCGCAATATCCTGTAAGTTTCAATAAGATTCCCCCTCATCCTTCTAAACTCCAACGAGTACAGACCCAGAGTCTTCAACCGTTTCTCATACAACAAGCTCTTCATTCCAGGGATCATTCTTGTGAACCCCCTCTGGACCCTTTCCAAGGCCAGCACATCCTTCCTTAGATATGGGGCCCAAAACTGCTCACAATACTCCAAATGGGGTCTGACCAGAGCCTTATACAGCCTCAGAACTACATCCCTGCTCTTGTATTCTAGCCCTCTCGACCTGAATGCTAACATTGCATTTGCCTTCTTAATTGCCGACTGAACCTGCACGTTAACCTTAAGAGAATCTTGAACAAGGACTCCCAGGTCCCTTTGTGTTTCTGATTTCCTAAGCATTTCCCCATTTAGAAAATAGTCTAAGCCTCCATTCCTCCTTCCAAAGTGCATAACCTCACACTTTTCCACATTGTAATCCATTTGCCACTTCTTTGCCCACTCTCCTAACCTGTCCAAGTCCTTCTGCAGCCCCCCTGCTTCCTCAATACTACCTGTCCCTCTACATATCTTTGTATCATCAGCAAACTTAGCAACAGTGCTTTCAGTTCCATCCTCCAAATCGTTAAAGTATATTGTGAAAAGTTGTGGTCCCAGCACCGACCCGAGGCACACCATTCGTCATCAGCTGCCATCCTGAAAAAGTCCCCTTTATCCCCACTCTCTGCTTTCTGCCAGTCAGCCAATCCTCTATCCATGCCAGGATCTTACCTTTAACACTTAACTTATTTAATGCCATAACAGGCACCTTGTCAAAGGCCTTCTAGAAATCTAAATAAATCATGTCCACTGGTTCTCCTTTATCTAACTTTCTTGTTACCTCCTCAAAGAACTCTAGCAGATTTATCAGACATGACCTCCCCTTGACAAAGCCGTGCTGACTCAGTCCTATTTTATCATGCACTTCCAAATACTCTGCGATCTCATCTTTAATAATGGTCTCTAAAATCTTGCCAATGACCGAAGTCAGGCTAACCGGCCTATAATTTCCCGTCTGCTGCCTCCCTCCCTTCTTAAACACTGGTGTTACATTTGCTACTTTCCAGTCCTCTGGTACCCTCCCTGTCTCGGTGATTCCTGAAAGATCACCACCAATGCCTCCACAATTTCCTCAGCTATCTCTTTTAGAACCCTGGGGTGTAGTCCATCCGGTCCAGGCCATTTATCCACCTTCAGACCTTTCAGTTTCCCCAGAACCTTCTCTTTAGTGATGGCCACTCCACTCACCTGTGCCTCTCCTGGAGTTCTGGCATCCCACTGGTGGCTTCCACCATGAAGACTGATGCAAAGTAACTATTCTGTTCCTCTGCCATTGCTTTGTTTCCTATTATTACTTCCCCAGCCTCATTTTCCAGTGGTCCAATTTTTGCCTCTCTCTTACCTTTTATATGTCGAAAAAATTTCTTCCCATCTTCTTTTATATTATTAGCTAGCTTACACTCATTTCACCTTCTCCCCTCTTATTGCTTTTTTAGTTGTCCTCTTTTAAAGGCTTCCCAATCTTCTGCTTTCCCACTAATCCTCGCCACTTTGTATGCTTTTTCTTTTGCTTTTATGCTGTCCTTGACTTCCCTCGTCAGCCATGGATCCCTCATCCTCCCCTTTGCATGTTTCCTCCTCCTCAGGATGAATTTCTTTTGTGCCTCCCGAATAACTTCTGCTATTGCTGTTCCACTGTCTTCCCTGCTGGGCTCCCTTTCCAATCAACTTTGGCCAGCTCCTCCCTCATGTCTTTGTCGTTAGCTTTATTTAATTGTAATACCGTTACATCTGACTCCAGCTTCTCCCTCTCAAACTGCAGGGTAAATTCTATCATATTGTGGTCACTGCTCCTTAAGGGTTCCTTCACCTTAAGTTCCCTAATCAAGTCTGCCTCATTACACATCACCAAATCCAGAATTGCCTGTTCCCTAGTAGGCTCTGTCACAAGCGGCTAAAGGGTCTATACTCCTGTTCTTATATGTTCCTGGCTCCTACATCATTCTATATCTGTCTGAGTTGAGGATCTTTATGTCAATAAAATAGGCAGCTCAATTACCATACTTTCTGTAGATCACTCGCAGGTTGAAGGCATTGCTACGTTTTCACTCCTGCTGCAAAACATGCTTAGTTTGTCAAAATTTACTTTGCTTTGTTGTCATCGAGAATAAGCACTGTGGCTCCATAATACACACTCCTATGTCCCTTCTTGTGTGCTGGTATGGCAACTGACTTTACAGATTTGATTTGTCACATGTATTAACATATAGTGAAAAGTATTGTTTCTTGCATATTACATAAAGCATACCATTCATAGAGAAGAAAATGAGAGAGTGCAAAATGTAGTGTTACAATTAAAGCTAGGGTGTAGAGAAAGATCAACTTATTGCAAGGTAAGTCCATTCAAAAGTCTGACAGCAGCAGGGGAGAACCTGTTCTTGAATCGGTTGGTACGTGACCTCAGACTTTGTATCTTTTTCCCGATGGAAGAAGGTGGAAGAGAGAATGTCCAGGGTGCGTGGGGCCCTTAATTATGCTGGCTGCTTTGCCGAGGCAGCGGGAAGTGTAGACAGAGTCAATGGATGGGAGGCTGGTTTGCGTGATGGATTGGGTTACATTCACAACCTTTTGTAGTACCTTGCGGTATTGGGCAGAGCAGGAGTCATACCAAGCTGTGATACAACCAGAAAGAATGCTTTCTATGGTGCATCTGTAAAAGTTGGTGAGAGACGTAGCTGACATGCCAAATTTCCTTAATCTTCTGAGAAAGTAGAAGCGTTGGTTGGCTTTCTTAACTAATTGTGTCGGCATGGGGGGGACCAGGACAGGTTGTTGGTGATCTGGACACCTAAAAACTTAAAGCTCTCGACCTTTCTACTCTGTCCCCTGAGACAGGGGCATGTTTTCCTTTACGCTTCCTGAAGTCGATGACAATCTCCTTCGTTTTGTTGACATTGAGGGAGAGATTATTGTTACTCACATGGTTATACCACAGGTCTGTACTGTTGCATAACTACCTCTAATGCAGTGTGTAATTTATGCATAATTATTCCCAATTCATCTCTGAAATCCTCCAAATTAGAGATTTTAAGACATTGTGAAACATAAGTCCAAACACATTTTTGAACTAGTCGATATTGAAGTAGCAATAAAATACACAACAACTACTGCTGATAAAAAAAAGTTTTAAAAGTTTATTTGTTAGTCACAAGTAAGGCTTACATTAACACCGCAATGAAGTTATTGTGTAATTCCCCTAGTCGCCACAGTCCTGCACCTGTTTGGGTCAATTCATCTAACCATCATGTCTTTCAGAATGTGGGAGGAAACCAGAGCACCCGGGGGAAACTCACGCAGACACGGGGAGAACGTGCAAATTCCACACAGACAGTGACAAGCCGGGAATCGAACCCGGGTCCCTGGTGCTGTAAAGCAGCAGTGCTAACCATTGTGGTACTGTGAAAAAACTTGTCTCATAATTTGAGGTATAGCCTCTGCTAAAATGCTAACACCAATAAATTTGGAATTGACTTTCTTGCAAATGGTTAATGGCTTTCACCTTCTGATGATCAAAGTAACTGTGCCTTTTAAGCAATGACGCATTAAGTGAGTGGCTGAATATCCGTGAGAGACAAGATCTGACCACTCCGTAGTGGTGTTTGCTAAAACAAAAACATGATTGCTGAAGAGTTGATATTGTCATGTGAAGTTGAAAGGGAAATGTTTAGAGAACAGAAGACCAAGCAATTGCAAAGATACTGATATCAAATGTCACTGCCAAACGAAGATTGATTTGATGTCAGAACATGTGGTTTTGCTCTGTATTGATTGCCTACATGACAATGATTTTGCTATGGAACTTAATGAACCCGCAGAAGTCTCTAAAATGTTCACTTTAGTTGTCTATGTTCCGTTGATGTAAGGTAAAGAAAGAGAATATGACTTTGTTTTGCAAAAAGTTCATAATAAGCTGAATGAAACTGCAAGGTGGGAGAACTCCATGTTTTGCCTAGGATGAAAGAACGGGTGCACGAAAGATGGAACTGCAAGTCTAGAAAGTTGTTGCCGGAGAGAGGACTACAGATATGTTTGAGTTCTTGGAATTCTTTCATTGAAGAAAAAAATGTTCATGTTGAAATAACGAAATCGTAGCTGGCAGAGCATCTCTCTGGTCGACACAACAAAGTTAATACTGAACTCTCAAAGTAACAATCACTCCATGCATGCTGCAGAAAGGACATGTCAAAGCTTCTCATCTTGCACTCACCAGGACAGATGCAAAAATGCCAAATTTTAAAAGCAACAACTGAGAATACTGGATATCACTACTGAAGAAACCAAAGACTGGGCAAACTGTAATCCCAAACCATCTGTACTGGATTAGAAGTATTTAAATAAACAAACAGCAACAGGACATTAGAGATGCTACATCTTATATATTTATTTTTCCATTCAGTTGGCCTGAACGAGGTGTTAACGTAGCTGTTAGTTTAAAGTGGTGAATGAACATAGCTGTTAATTTACAAAATAATTTACGGTATAGCTTCTGCTAAAATGCTAATACCAATAACTTTGAAACTGACTTTCATGCAAATGGTTAATGGTTTTCGCCTTTTGATGATCAAAGTGACTGTCCCTTTTAAGTAATGATGCATTAAGTAACAGTGGCTGAATATTCGTGGGAGACAAGATTTAGTTCCAACAGAAGGTCTGCAGTAACCCAGGTAAAAGCGTGTAACACAATTGTACAAAGTTTTTCTAAGAAATCCAAAGTTACAGAAGCTGTACAGGAGAAACCCCTCAGGCAATTCAACCCCACTCTGGCAAACACTGATGAGTGAACATTGCTACCTCGGCTGTGTGCATTTTCAGCTTTTGAGTGACAAATGCAGGGTAGAATGGATCTTTTGTCCTAGTACAATATATGAGCGAGGGAGGGGAAGGGACTGGGAGGGTGAGAGATGCACTTTGAAGAAGTTCTCAGTACTCCAGCTACCTATTTTGAATTGCTTACATGACTATTCTTAGTCTCTAATTGATATGTAAAGTTGCATCTTTTTTCTCACTGAGAGCAAGGAAGCAAAGATCAAGTTGAACTGACCTGTGTCTCTCCGCTTCCCAGAAGCCTCTCTCAGAGTCCCAATGGCATTCTTGATTCCTCAGTGCTATCAGTTTGTCAAAGGGTACAAAATCTCTTCCTCTTTCTCGGCTGCGAGATCTTCTATGTCGACTCCTGGACCTTGTCTGTTTTTCACAGAATTAAAGCAATTGAAGGTTAACTTCAGCCTAAGACTGATTTCATTGGCAGGCTAAACCCCACATTTGAGAAGTGATCAAAGTCTTCTGCAATGCAGATCATGTCAAACGAGTAGCACACAATTTGCACATGCAAAAAGTAATCTTCTAACTTGGTGCACACCATCTCGAGTCAGTAAGTGGACTACATCCCATGACTCCCATCAGCTTTGCTGTCCAATGGAATACTAAATTATTGTACTTCAAGCCAGCCACTGACCTTGAATATTTAAGACCAGGGAACGAAGAGTGTGACTTAAAGCCTTTATTGCTTCAACAATCATGTGCTGGTCATCCTAAACATCCGGATAAAGATAATCCCCACTATCCTTCAGGTGAAACATTAAATCAAAGCTCCATCAGCCAGCCCTCTTCGATGGTTATAAAAGATCCCCTGGTACTCTAAGAATAGGAGGAGAGCTCAGCTCCCAACCAATATCACCAAAACAAATCACGTTACTGCTATTTGTGTGACCTTGCTGTGCGCAAACTGGCACATTTCCTACATTACAACAGTGGCTATACTTCAAAGAAGTACTTAATTGACTGTAAAGTGCTTTGGGACGCACTGCAGTCATGAAAGGCTGAGAAGAGATCGAGTGGGGGGGGGGAGATCAAGACAGGTATTCAGTTCAGTGCAGTCTGTGGCTCCATAGTCAAACACCCAGTGAGGTAGCTGGCTGGTTGGTGAATATTTGACTCATTTATCTTTCAAAACTTGGACAATTTTAATAATTGAAGGTTTTATTAGTAGTTGATGCTTTACTAATCGTAAAACTTATTCGATTGGCTGGAGGGTATTTTCTACTTAGCGAGGCAATTTCAATTAGGGCAAGTAGAATATTTGTTGGAATGAGAATAAAAATACAGGGAAGAGTAGAGAAATTAACTTCAATTCATCAGTAATTTACAATTGTCAGTAAAATAATTATAGGGCATGTGATGTGTGATGGCTGCAGGATGTGGGAGCTTGTAAAAGCCAGCGTGATCCAAGGCAAATATGTTGTAGCAATTGTCCACTGCTGCAGGAACTTTGGCTCAGAGTTAGTGAGCTGGAAACCAAACTGCAAAGACTGCAACACCTCAGAGTTCTAGCAGGCAGTCACACCCCTTCATATAAGATTGCTCTTATTTTCCACGGTCAGGGACAGGAGGGTATGACTGTAAGTGAGGCAATTAAGAGGATCAAGAAGGCAGAAGTGGAGGAACCAAGAAAGAACCGAGATTGAGGGTCTCAAATAAATTAGTATTAGTAAAAAGGTCATACTGGAGAAATTAATGGGACTGTTAATTGATAAATCCCTTGGACCCAATGAACTACATCCCAGGGTACTGAAAGAGGTGGTTTGGGGAGTTGTAGACACATTGATGATTATCTTCCAAAATTCTAATTTCTGGAATTGCTCCTGCAGACTTGAAGGTGGAAAATGTAACCCCACGGTTTAACAAAGTAGGGACTTTTCCATTTAATTATTAAATCTATCTTGAATAACTATACCTAAAAGCTTCCTCACCATTGAGCTTAAACTGATGGGTGCATAATTGCTGGAACTATCCTTACAACATTTTTTGGGCAAGAGTGCATCATTTACAATTCTCCAGTTCCGTGGCATCTCCCCCGAGTCTACAGAAGACTGGAAAATGTGGCCAGCGCCCCTGAAATTTCCATTTTCACTTCCTTGAACATCCTTGGATGCATTTAATCCAATCCCATTGCCTCGTCAACTTTCAGTACAGTTGATTCAATATTTCCTCCTCTTCAACATGAACCCTTCTAGGGACAGAGTTTCCTTATCTGTCGCCATGGTCTGGGTACCATCTACCTCCTTGGTAAAGGCGAATGCAAAACATTCATTTAATACCTCAGCCATGTCCCCTGCCTCCATGCATAAATTCCCTTTTAGGTCCCAAACAGCCCTATTCCTCCTTTTACCAGCCTTTTACTATTTATGTGCCGATAGAAGATTTTGGGATTCCCCTTTATGTTGGCTGCCAGCCTTTTCTCATAATCCCTCTTTGCTTCTCCAACCCCCTCTGAACCTTCTGTATTCCTCTCGCTTCTCAACCTGACACCTGCCATAAGCACACTTTTTCTTCCTCATCTTAATTTCTCTCTTTCATCCAGGGAGCTTTGGATTTGTTTGTCCTATCATTGCCTTTTAAGGGAATATACCCGGATTGTGCCCAAAACATTTGTTTTGAAGGTAGCCCATTGTTCAGCTACTTTTGCCCGCCAACCTTTTTGTTCAGGTCTATCAGCCCAGCTCCATTCCTGCCCCATTCAAGCTGGCTCTCCCCTCAGTTCATTATTCTTACTCTGGATTGCCTGTTGTCTTTCTCTACCATCACCCTGAGCTTCATGATACAATGATCACTGTCTCCTAAATACTCCCCCACTCGCACTTGATCGACTTCCCACCTAATTTCCAAGAATCAGGTCCAAAAGTACATGCATTCTTTTTGGACTGGACACATATTGCTGTAGAAAATTTACCTAAACACAATCTAGGAGCGTTTTATACTCTCCGGCCTTTACACTACCACTGTCCCAGTCTACATTTGGATCATTAAAGTCCCCCTTTATAACTACCCTATAATGTTTCAGCTCTGTAATTTCCCTGCATCCTTCTCACTAGTTGGCTGTCTATAGGCTACACCAAACAATGCAACTACACTGTCTGTTCCTTAGCTCCAGCCAAATTGATTCTGTCTTTGAACCCCCGGGACATCCTCCTTCGCCAACACCGCAGAACCATCCTCCTCCTTTCCTATCTTTTCTGAACATCTTGTACCCAGGTGTTACTACTATTATCGTATGCGCTGATGAACAGCTAGATGCCAATTTTGAATGTCTTCAGCCAGTTGGTAACCTCATCAGCCTTGGTCAGGGCAGCGAGACCGCCACTGAAGCATAGACCGGGGCTCTTGTCGATCACATACACCATGGTTTGAACTTCACCACAGTTGCAAACTATGGTGCATATAACCCAGTCCTGCCCTTTCTTGGGTCAGGTATCAATGGGATTTGGACAGACTAAATAAGTCATAGAAATCATAGAAACCCTACAGTACAGAAAGAGGCCATTTGGCCCATCGAGTCTGCACCGACCACAATCCCACCCAGGCCCTACCCCCCATATCCCTACATATTTTACCCGCTAATCTATGCATCCCAGGACACTAAGGGGCAATTTTAGCATGGCCAATCAACCTAACCAGCACATCTTTGGACTGTGGGAGGAAACCGGAGCACCCAGAGGAAATCCACGCAGACATGAGGAGAATGTGCAAACTCCACACAGACAGTGACCCAAGCCGGGAATCGAACCCAGGTCCCTGGAGCTGGGCAAGAACATGGCAGATGTAATTTAGTGCAGAAAAATGTGAAGTTATCTACTCTGGTAGGAAAACAGAAATGCAGTGTATTTCTTAAATGGTGAGTTTGGGAAGTGTTGATGTTCAAAGGGACTTGGGTGTCCTTGTTGACAAATCACAAAAACATTGTCATGTGAGGAGAAAGGGCCAATACTCACTGGAGTTTAGAAAGAGGAGTAATCTCATTGTGATGTACAAAATTCTTACAGGGCTCAGCTGGGTTGATGCAGGAAGGATGTTGGACCTGTTTGGGGAGGGGGGGAATCTAGAACAAGGGGACACAATCTCAGAACAAGAGATAGGCCATTTTGGACTGAGGTGAGGAGGAATTTCTTCACTCAAAGTGGTAACAAAGAACAAAGAAAGAAGAACAAAGAACAATACAGCACAGGAACAGGCCCTTCGGCCCTCCAAGCCTGCGCCGCTCATGTGCCCACTAGACCATTCGTTTGTATCCCTCTATTCCCAGTCTGTTCATGTGTTTATCTAGATAAGTCTTAAACGATCCCAGCGTGTCCACCTCAATCACCTTGCTTGGCAGTGCATTCCAGGCCCCCACCACCCTCTGTGTAAAATACGTCCCCCTGACATCTGTGTTGAACCTTGCCCCCCCCTCACCTTGAACCCGTGACCCCTTGTGTTCGTCACCTCTGACCTGGGAAAAAGCTTCCCACTGTTCACTCTATCTATGCCCTTCATAATTTTATACACCTCGATTAGGTCGCCCTTCATCCTCCGTCTTTCCAGGGAGAACAACCCCAGTTTACCCAATCTCTCCTCATAGCTAAGACCCTCCATACCAGGCAACATCCTGGTAAACCTTCTCTGTACTCTCTCCAAAGCCTCCACGTCCTTCTGGTAGTGTGGCGACCAGAACTGGATGCAGTATTCCAAATGTGGCCTAACCATCGTTCTATACAGCTGCAACATCATGTGCCAACTTTTATATTCTATGCCCCGTCCAATAAAGGCAAGCATGCCATATGCCTTCTTGACCACCCTCTCCACCTGTGCTGCCACCTTTAAGGATCTGTGGACTTGTACTCCCAGGTCCCTCTGTGTGTCTATACTCTTGATGGTTCTGCCATTTATTGTATAGCTCCCCCTTACATTAGATCTACCGAAATGCATCACTTCGCATTTATCTGGATTAAATTCCATCTGCCATTTCTCCGCCCAATGTTCCAGCCTATCTATATCCTGCTGTATTCTCTGACAATGTTCATCACTATCCGCAACTCCAGCAATCTTCGTGTCGTCCGCAAACTTACTGATCACGCCAGCTACATCTTCCTCCAAATCATTTATATATAT